>NC_057809.1:495130026-495338756 GCF_018294505.1 Triticum aestivum | reverse complement strand
GATGAACAGTAGATGGTGGAGGGGTGCCCGTGGAGGGGTGGTTGAACAGGACCCGTTGGTGTGGAGGGCTGGATGAATAGTAGACGATGGAGGGGTGGTTGAACAGTAGCCGGTGGAGTAGCGCGCGGTGGAGGGTGGATGAACAGGAGCCCGTGGGGGCTGGATGAACAGGAGTCCGTGGAGGCTGGAGGAGGTCGACGGTGGAGATGAACAGTATCCCGTGGAGTCCCGTTTTGTGGTACGCCACACCCCTCCCGATGAACAGGACCCCCGTTTCGACCGTAGCGCTCCAACACATGTTCGTTTCCTCCGTTTTGTGGTACGCCACACCCCTCCCGATTAACAGGACCCCTGTTTTGACCGTAGGAGGTCCGTTTCCTCCGTTTTGCGGTACGCCAGACCCCTCTCGATGAACAGGATCCCGTTTCGAACGTGGCCGGTCGAACACAAGGCCGTTTCCTCTGTTCAGCGGTACGCCAGGCCTCGTTTCCATGGCCTGTTCCGTCCAAGACCTCCCGATGAACACGACGCATTCCGTTGCCTCCCCATGAACACGACGCATTTTGTTGCCTCCCCATGAACACGACGCATTCCGTTGTCTCCCCATGAACACGACGACCATGCTGTTTCTCCGTTCCGACCCAGCCATGTACACAAGCCCTGGCCGTATGTATGCGCGAGTAGGCGTTCGAGACCCCGCCCGTATGTACACATACGTGGTCGTATTTTCTTTCTTGCACCCTGGCCGCTGTACGTACGTGTAAATTCTATGTGCGCGCCTCTACTACGACACGTGCGCGCCTCTACATCGACCAGTATATACGTACACATTCGCGACCAGAATGACAACGCTACATACGCTTCGACCAGGTGGGTCCCGACTGTCAGGCACTTCCTTGCCTGCGAAGATGTAGCTGGTTGGTCCCAACAGTCAGGGGGTGAATCGTTTTTTTGCACGGACGCACTTCCCTGCGTGCGAAGATGTAGCTGGTGGGTCCCAGCAGTCAGGGGAAACGTTTTTTTTCATGAAATACAGTGGCCCTTCCGGTGGGTCCCAGCTGTCAGGTGGAGGAATCATTATTTTCCGCGTAATAAGGAGGCACTTCCTTGCTGCGGCCGTGGACCAGCTGTCAGCCTCTCCATGTAGAGTCCACGTCTGATGGAAGTCGTTCCTTGACCACGTTGACCACGCCGCGCCAAGAGCACCAGGGCGGTGGACGACGGCGAGGCCTAGGAAGGGGACGACACGGAGGCAGGGAAGACTCGGCAGTTGTTTCCCACACGGAGGGGAGTACGACTGTACGAGGGTTTACTGGTTCGTCTGCCATCGCCGGAGAATAACAACATGTGTGGGTGAGTAGAGGGATGTCTAGGCCAGCGATGTGAGTACGGTCGGGCGGTGAGGCCTGCGCGGCAGCACATCCGGCCGCGAGGAGGAGGGAGCAGGCAGTCCCGCCGGTGCTTGTTTGAGCGGCTGGAGCAGGAAGAGCAGAGATTGAAGAAGCACGACGGCCTTTGGATGGACATCCAACAGCCAGTGCTTGTGCGTCAACCTTTTTTTAGGAAAGCCTCAAATCTGTGGAAAATAGCATACAACCCATCTGCCATTATTTCTAATAATTTATAGCCCATTTGCTAATTCTTAAGGTTTTTTTGGAGCCCATATTCTTTTTGTTAGCATTACAACCCATATTGTGGCAACGGTTAAAAAATTATACGAAATTTTGCATATTTCGGTGCGGTCCGAACTATTTTTAATCCCGAAATTTCGACTCACATTCAAACTGATTTTAAAAATAAATGTATATCAATATAAAATTCAACAAATTCTCCACGCATAAAAATTAATGTAATTTAAAATCTTGAAATGAAAAAAAGATATTTGAAACTAATTGCCGGTTTGATGTGTTTTAAAAATGTACAACCCATTGCTCTTTACTGATGGGCCATTTTCTCGGCAAGCCGAATGAAAGCTCTCCTCGTCTTGAAAGATTTGCAGCCCAACAGGCCTGACAAAGCGACTTACTTGGCAAATCATAAAAAACTGGGCTGTGGCCATGGACCCAGCTGCCACCTCTCCACGTACAGTACTCTTCCGATGGAAGTCGTTCCTTGACCACGTTGACCATGCCGCGTGGAGAGCACCACGGCGGTGGACGACGGCGAGGCCTAGGAAGGGGACGATGCGGCAGTGGAAGCCCATGCGGAGAGGACTACGAGGGTTCACTGGTTCGGCTGCGGTGTGAGGCTGCCGTTGCCACAGGGCCTGGCCAGTGGTGGGAATAGTAGGGGCGGTGAGGCTTCTGCGGCAGCACAGCCGGCCACGGGAGGCAGGAGCATGCGGCACGACCGGCGCTGCTTTGGGCGGCTGGAGCAAGAAGACCAGAGGTTGAAGAAGCACTATGACCGTTGGATGGACATCGTATGGTCACTAGAGCTAGAATCGTTCATATTGACTAAGTTGACAAAGCCCTTCGTCCCTGTCAACTTAGTAGACCCACAAGTCAGCCTCCCAGCAAGGTGGGTCCCAACTAGCCGGGGGAGTATTCATTTTTTTGTGCGTAATAAGGAGGCACTTCCGGTGGGTCCGAGCTGACAGCGGGGGGAACGTTTTTTTTCACAAAATACAGTGGCCCATCCGGTGGGTCCCAGCAGTCAGGGGGAAATGATTTTTTTCGCAAAATACTGGTGGCCCGTCCGATGGGTCCCCGCTGTCAGGTGGAGGAATAATTATTTTCCGCGTAAAGGAGGCACTTCCTTGCGGCTTCTGTGGACCCAGCTGTCAGCCTCTCCATGTACAGTACTCTTCCGATGGAAGTCGGTCGTTGACCACGTTGATCACGCCACGCCGAGAGCACCAGGGCGGTGGATGACGGCGAGGACTAGGAAGGGGATGGCTCGGAGCCGGGGAAGACGCAGCAGTGGATGCCCACGCGAAGAGGAGTACGAGGGTTCACTGGTTCGGCTGCGGTGTGAGGCTGCTGTTGCCGCATAATAGCAGGGGGTGTGGGTGAGTAGTGGGATGGCCTGGCCAGCGGTGGGAGTAGTAGGGGCGGTGAGGCCTCCGTGGCATCACAGTCGGCCACGGGAGGCAGGAGCACGCGACATGATTGGCGCTGGTTTGGGCGGCTGGAGCAAGAAGACCAGAGGTTGAAGAAGCACTACGGTCGTTGGATGAACATCGTATGGTAACAGGAGCTAGAATCGTTCATATTGACTAAGTTGACAAAGCCCTTCGTCCCCGTCAACTTGGTAGGCCCACAAGTCAGCCTCCCACTATGCTGGGTTCTAGCTGGCAGGGGGAATATTCATTTTATTGTGCGTAATAAGGAGGCACTTCCTTGCGTGCGAAGATAGCTGGTGGGTCCGACATGTCAGCGGGGGGCACTTTATTTCACGAAATACAGAGGCCCTTCCGGTGGGTCCCAGATGTCAGGTGAAGGAATCATTATTTTGCGCGTAATAAGGAGGTATTTCCTTGTGTGCGGCCGTGGACCCAGCTGTCAGCCTCTCCACGCACAGTCTACTTCCGATGGTGTCGTTCGTTTGACCACGTTGACCACGCCGCGCCGAGCGCATCCAAGGTGGTGGACAACGGCGAGGCCCCAGACAGCAACGAGCCGGAGATGGGAAGACGCGGGAGTAGAGTCACAGACAGAGAGGTGTATGAGGGTTAACTGGTTCTAGTGCGGTGTGGTTCGACAGTCGGTGGAGAAGAACATGAGGTGTGGAGGGGTGGATGGATGGCCTGGCCAACGGTGGAGTAGCGCTTCATAGCGAAGCGTGCTAAGCAGAGCTGCTAGCAGCAGGAGGCGGGAGGTGGTCCCGGCGGCGCTGGAGGAAGAAGACGAGAGATTGAAGATGGATGCCGGTCGTTGGATGTAAATCCAACAGCTAACATGTCAGAATCATTTGTTGACTAAATTGACAACGACTTGCATTGGCTTCGACCTATTGGCCCACATTTCAGCCTCCAAAAATGTGGCACGTATTCAACCTATTTTTTCAGAATTTACAGTCTTTTTTTGCGCAGTAGAATTTACAGTCAATTTGATTTTTTTGAATTACAGCCATTAGCTGGGCTGGGTGAACAAATAATGTAGCGTCCATGCGGCCCATTTATTTTATTTCCTAAAAAATTACAGCCCATTTGCACTTTCTCGAAATACACGATTTTGCTGGGCTGATTCTAATTATAATGTTGGGCTCGGCCAGAAATGTTATCAAAAAATAAAAAGGGGCTGAGCATTTTGTTATAAATATATTTAAATAATAAGTGGTATTATTACATTCGTCCTTAAATTTACAGTCGTACCAAGCTTTATATAATAACATATAAAATAATTGTTTTAGAAAAACAGGGAGCATCTCCCAGGTTCCATTGCTGAGAAAGAAACCACAATATATTCTGATACAGAAGCTCAAAGAGCAGTTCGAAAGCAAAGGTATAAAAGCTACAAACTAGGGGGTGGATGAACAAGTTCTCTGAATAACACAAATCACCCGAGCGGTGCCAAAGGCAGAGCGGATAGAGCACTCAAATGACACAAGAAGGGTCCAACGAAGCCTTCATGGTCTTCAGCCGAGGGGCCGTGTCAGCCTGCGGCGACTAGTAAGCAAGTGGAGACACCGGGCTGGAAGGCGTAGCATGTTGGATGTCCCTCTTTTTTGGCGCCAGGTGCCCATCATCTTCATCAGAGATCTTGAGACGAGCCCACAGGTCCAGCCCTAGAGCAGGTCGAGCCTTGTTCAGCCACAAGTGATCGCCAACGGTTTCTGGAGGGATATTGTTAGGGTTTCCACGAAGCTCATCAACTTGTCCTTGTCCGATCCGGAGGAGAGAATCGCCCAGTTCCCCACCATGTTCCTGATCAACCTCAAGACCTGCGAAATGGAAATCCAGGAGATGTTACTGAAAATCATAGCATTTCTATATTTCCAGAGGCACCAAAGGACATCTGAGCTAACAGTGTTTAAAATTGAGCACTTTTTGGTAGCAATCTAGAATCTGGCGACAGATTCGAAGGATGAGCCAATCTGACTAGAGAAATATTCCTTAATGTGGGCCCAGAGATGTTTAGCAACTATACATTCAAAAAATAGGTGAGAACAAGACTCTTGTTCCAAACAGTAAACACAATCAAGGGGTTTGATGATGTGTCTCTTCCTAAGGTTATCCCTAGTCATCAATTTGTTTTTGGAGAGAAGCCAGAGAAATACATGAATTTTAGGGGGAACTCTCAATTTCCAGACAACATGGATAAACACGGGTTGAACCCCTCTAAAGTTGATAACATGATAGAGGGAGTTGGAGGAATACTTTCCCTTATTGTCCAGCTGCCAAATCAGGGCATTTGGCTCGGCAGTAAAGGTAATGCTTTTGGCAATTTCCTCCAACTGGAACCATTGTTCCATGAGACTATCACTAAAGTTCCTTCTAAAAGAGAGTTTTAGGCATTGACCGTCCCAAACTTCATTGACACTTTTGTTAAGCTCATTGCGGACAGAGTAAATAGGCCAAAATTGGACTGCTAGGGGGGATGTGCCAAACCAAGTATCTTCCCAGAACCTGGTTCTGCTCCCATCCCCTATGTTCCATCTGTAGCCAAATTTCACAGCATGCATAATAGATTTTAATCCTTTCCAGAATCTAGAGGTCTTAGGGTTGGAGGAAGGGACAAAAATATTAGGTTTATTTCCTAGGTATTTATGGGCAATAAGAAGCTTCCAGGGTTTCAAGTCTTCCTCATAGAATCTTTTAATCCAAGACCCTAGAAGACAGATGTTAATTTCTTGGAGGTTAGGTATGCCTAGGCCTCCAAAATCTTTTTTCATAGAGACTAGGGCCCAATTAGCAAGGTGTAGCTTCCTATTTCCCTCAAAATCATTCCACAAGCAATGAGACATCTGAGAATTGATGAGGTTCACTGCCTATTTAGGGAACTTGAAGAAGGAGAGGAGATACACTGGAATGCTAGCCAAACAAGCTTGTATGAGGATCAATCTACCTCTGTAAGAGAGAAGTTTGCCCCTCCATCCAGCAATCCTTTTAATGATTTTATCCAGAAGGGTTTGGATATCCTCTCTCCTCAGTTTATCATAGTGGAGAGGGATACCTAGGTACTTAATGGGGAAGTTACCTTTATTACAGACTAGAATAGAGAGGACGTCAGCTAACTCCTGATCATCCATGTTGATAGGGATGAGTTCACTTTTAGAGTAGTTGATTCTCATGCCTGAGACTTGTTCAAACCAGGTTAGAACAATTTTCAGATTGCTAGCATGTGTGGAGTCATTGTCTAAGAAAAGGATGGTATCATCTGCATATTGAAGGCAGATGATGCCACCAGGGAAAGCCCTGCAATCAGACTATGATCAGCAGCTTTGCTCAGCATTTTAGTAAGAACGTCCACTACTAAATTAAACAAAAACGGGGAGATGGGATCACCTTGCCTAAGGCCTTTACCAGCAAGGAAAAAATCACTTTCACAGTTATTTAACTTGACCCCAACAGACCCCCCATGAGTAAGTTGCTGGATCCAACTCTCCTCTATGAAAGGCTTGGAAAAGATCTAAGAGATCATTTTTCACCAAGTCCCAAAAATGCTGGTAAAATAAGAAGGGAATCCCATCAGGACCAGGAGCCCCATCAGGATAAGAGCTAAAAATGGCTTCCTTCACCTCTGTCTCTGAAAAAGGGGCTTCTAGCAGCTCATTTTCAGCAGGAGAGACTTTTTCAGAAGCAGAGAAAAAATTGTTTTGTAGAGAGAACCCATAAGGTTTTTTTCTTAAACAGGTCTTTGTAGAAGTCACTAGCCACTTTCAGCATCTCATCTACCTCAGTAACAGGGCCATTAGGGCCATCAAGGGAGTGAATGAGGGTTTTCCTCCTCCTCTGGTTAGCTACTGCATGGAAGTAAGCAGTATTTCTATCACCCTCCTTAATGTTCCTATCTCTAGACCTTTGTTTGGCTTTAATTTCTTCTTGAAGCCAAATTTTCTTGAGCTCTCCATGGAAAAAGTTTAATCTATTAGTCTCAGCCTCAGAGAGGTCAGTGGTTTCTGCCTTAATATCTAGAGAATCAAACTCAAGGAGGAGAAGCCTTTTGTATCTTCTAAGATTAGCTTCCTCATTGGAGTTTCACCCTTTGGTAGTTCTTCTAAATCTCCTGATTTTGATCTGCCAATTTTCTAGGGGGCAGCTGCTCCCAGTAGGCTCATTCCAGATTTTCCTGACTAGCTCAGTAAAATCTTCTCTAAGCAACCACCACTTTTCAAATTTAAAACTATTGCTCTTTGGAGTTTGGTTAAGACCAGAGTCCCAGAGCAAAGGAGTGTGGTCACTACCACATCTGGGCAGACCTCTACAACTAGAAAGGGGAAAAACTATCTAATTCTGTGTCACAGAAAAATCTGTCAATGGTGGACATAATCCTGGAGCAGCACTTCCAACATATCTAGCAGAACTGTGGGTTTTCCTTCTGACAGGGCAATTCTCAACTTTATGGGTAACCATTTTGCAGATAAAACAACTCTTGGGCTTGACACATTTATCCAAATGATGCTCTGGTTTCCCACAGTTGTAGCAGATCACCTCAGAGTATGCCTTAAGGCCCGAAGCTGGGGCAGGAGCAGTTTTCTGGATGTCCTATCTCTTCTTTTGCTGATTCTTGCCTTGAGATTTCTCACTGATCTGAGAGTCAGAACCACCAGCAGATTGATCTTGGGCAATTACAAGAGTCTGCCCAGATTGTGCCCCCATTTGGGACGGAGGTGGGCTGTACCACTGCCCAACCGGCGCTCCCCCATTGTGATAGGGGAAATTCATCGGAGTTCCTGGTTCCTTCTCATCCTCCAGCAAGATGTTGTCTCTCAGGAAGTGGAAATAACCACCAGACAGCTCAATTGAAGCATATTGCAAGCCTAATTTCAATCTTTTGTAGGTTTGGGGGAGAGGTAAGGTAGGGGATCCACCTGCTCCGGCTCCGGTGGCGTGCTGGTTGGCAGGAGTCCAGTCAAGCATTCCCATCTTGCAGCACGACGTGGATCTACTGAATTCACTTCTCCTTTCGCCCATCGAACAAACGCAATCGGCGGCTCACTGGGGTGGGGCATCCTGTGCTTCTCCGAGAAATCTCCTTCGAAATAGATCCGCAGGGCTAGATTCAGTAGCTCCCAATCCACATGATCCTTGCACATCTGAGCATACCTGCGCGAGTGAGAGAACGGATTCGGTCCCTCCTTGGCTTCCTCCCTCGCAGCTTCCTCCTCTACTTACCTCCATTCGCGCGTGCACTGGGTCCAGGAGAGAGCGTCGTCGCGGATCCGCATCGCCCGCTCCCTCCATCTCCTCCCTCGAGTCTCCTGCAGCACCGCCGACGCGACGGAGGTGAGCGGCTGGAGCATCCGCGGGAAGGCTTTGTAGACATGTGGGAGATGCATCTTGTACATCTGCCTGTCTTCCATCCATTCCCCCGTGGATATGGCCGACGACTCCATGGGGCGCGCGAGCGGACTTGCTGAGGGGAGCAGGCGCGCCCGAAGTCAGGAGGCAGGGGGTGGCGGCGAGATCTATGGCAGTGGCGAGGGTGGAGGTAGTGGCGGGGGCGACAGCGAGGGTGGAGGTGGTGGCGGGGGCGAAGGGGATCACGAGAGAGGTCATCTATTTGCCAATTATGTGAACTAAACAGTCAACATATAAAATAATTTAAATATATATAATATAGTTAGAAGGGAAACATAAGTTGGACCTGGCGTTCCTATTCTTATATAGAAAAATAAAACAGACCTCTGCGTTTTCTTCAAAAAAATACATAAATTGGGCTGCCAAAAATAAAACCTCGGATGGGAGGTCCATAGGCCGGTCGATACATGACGGCCCTAAGAAAATACAAACAGGCCTATGGACCTCCCATCCGAGGACGTGGGCTGCGCATGTTAAAAATGAAAGCCTAGACGAGGCAGCCCAAAACCACGCCCAACACTTGCCAAAACTTCATCCCTCATTTTCTCTGTGTTTCGCACACTCGACATTGTGTGGGAATTTTGATTGTGCATCATATGAAGATGTGCTATGCATGAATGTTGATCAACATGATGTTAACTGGCTGGTAGTTTCATTTTTGACCATGAATAAAACTTCCAACATGATGTTAACCCTATTTGAAAAGGCCGTGTTAATATAAATACTCTGCCTCTGAAAGCTGCAGTTTCTTATTTGAAACTGAACTTGCAGTTTCTTATCTGAAACTGAAACTTGCAGTTTCTTCTCTGAGAATCACATTGTCTGCACTTTTATACTCCTATGAAACTGCATTTTTAAGTGCTAAAAATAGATATCTAGAATTCATAAAATACTTCATATGCTCAATACTGCAAATCTAAAATTCAAAAGACATTCATATCTGAAAGTACTCTCAAAATACACAACACAAAACACAATTCACAACATGCAAATACTGACAACCCTAAGCTCCTCCTGACAATTCACAACCTGCCCGACTATTGGGCTGGGGGGGGGGCAGTGAAGGAAATATGCCTGGAGGCAATAATAAAGTTATTATTTATTTCCTTATATCATGATAAATATTTATTATTCATGCTAGAATTGTATTAACCGGAAACATAATACATGTGTGAATACATAGACAAACAGAGTGTCACTAGTATGCCTCTACTTGACTAGCTCATTGATCAAAGATGGTTATGTTTCCTAACCATAGACATGAGTTGTCATTTGATTAACGGGATCACATCATTAGGAGAATGATGTGATTGACTTGACCCATTCCGTTAGCATAGCACTTGATCATTTAGTTTGTTGCTATTGCTTTCTTCATGACTTATTCATGTTCCTATGACTATGAGATTATGCAACTCCCGTTTACCAGAGGAACACTTTGTGTGCTACCAAAGGTCACAACGTAACTGGGTGATTATAAAGGTGCTCTACATGTGTCTCCGAATGCACTTGTTGGGTTGGCGTATTTCGAGATTAGGATTTGTCACTTCGATTGTCAGAGAGGTATCTCTGGGCCCTCTCGGTAGTGCACATCACTTAAGCCTTGCAATCATTGCAACTAATGAGTTAGTTGCAGGATGATGTATTACGGAACGAGTAAAGAGACTTGCCTGTAATGAGATTGAACTAGGTATTGAGATAACGATGATCGAATCTCGGGCAAGTAACATACCGATGACAAAGGGAACAACGTATGTTGTTATGCGGTCTGACCGATAAAGATCTTCGTAGAATATGTGGGAGCCAATATGAGCATCCAGGTTCCGCTATTGGTTATTGACCGGAGACTTGTCTCGGTCATGTCTACATTGTTCTCGAACCCATAGGGTCCGCATGCTTAAGGTTTCGATGATAGTTATATTACGAGTTTATGAGTTTTGATGTACCGAAGGAGTTCGAAGTCCCGAATGGGACCGGGGACATGACGAGGAGTCTCGAAATGGTCGAGATGTGAAGATCATTGATCTCTTAGCCGTGTGCGGTTCCCCCCTCCACCATAATCCTCGATAATATTGTAGCGGTGCTTAGGCGAAGCCCTGCGATGGTAGAACATCAAGATCGTCACCACGCCGTCGTTCTGACGGAATTCTTCCCCGACATTCTGCTGGATCAGAGTCGGGGGATCGTCATCGAGCTGAACGTGTGCTAGAACAAGGTGCCATAGTTTCGGTGCTTGATCGGTCGGGCCACGTTGTTATAACGCTTCCGCTTTCGGTCTACGAGGGTACGTAGACAACACTCTCCCCTCTTGTTGGTATGCATCACCATGATCTTGCGTGTGCGTAGGAAAATTTTGAAATTACTATGTTCCCCAACAGTGGCATCAGAGCCTAGGTTTTATGCGTAGATGTCATATGCATGAGTAGAACACAAGTGAGTTGTGGGTGATATAAGTCATACTGCTTACTAGCATGTCATACTTTGGTTCGGCGGTATTGTTGGATGAAGCGGCGCGGACCGACATTACGCGTACGCTTACGCGAGACTGGTTCTACCGACGTGCTTTGCACACAGGTGGCTAGCGGGTGTCAGTTTCTCCAACTTTAGTTAAACCGATATGCTACGCCCGGTCCTTGCGAAGGTTAACACAGCACCAAATTGACAAACTATCGTTGTGGTTTTGATGCGTAGGTAAGAACGGTTCTTGCTAAGCCCGTAGTTGCCACGTAAAACTTGCAACAACAAAGTAGAGGACGTCTAACTTGTTTTTGCAGGGCATGTTGTGATGTGATATAGTCAAGATGTGATGAGATATACGTTTTTGTATGAGATGATCATGTTTTGTTGAAGTTATCGGCAACTGGCAAAACCCTTATAGTCGTCTCTTTATTGCATAAGATGCAAGCACCAAATAATTGCTTTACTTTATCGCTATGCGATAGCAATAGTTGCAAGAGCAATAGTTGGCGAGACGTCCACGTGATGACACATTGATATAGATCAAGATGTTGGAGATCATGGTGTCATGCCGGTGACGATAGAGATCATGACGGTACTTTGGAGATGGAGATCAAAGGCGCAAGATGATCATGGACATATCATGTCACATATTTTGATTGCATGTGATGTTTATCTTTTATACATCTTATTTTGCTTGGTTTGACAGTAGCTTTATAAGATGATCTCTCACTAAATTTCAAGATAAAAGTGTTCTCCCAGAGTATGCACCGTTGCCAAAGTTTGTCGTGCCCAGACACCACGTGATGATCGGGTGTGATAAGCTCTACGTCCATCTACAACGGGTGCAAGCCAGTTTTGCACATGCAGAATATTCAGGTTAAACTTGACGAGCCTAGCATATGCAGATATGGCCTCGGAACACTGAGACCGAAAGGTCGAGCGTGAATCATATAGTAGATATGATCAACATAGTGATGTTCACCATTGAAAACTACTCCATTTCACGTGATGATCGGTTATGGTTTAGTTGATTTGGATCACGTGATCACTTAGATGATTAGAGGGATGTCTATCTAAGTGGGAGTTCTTAAGTAACATGATTAATTGAACTTTAATTTATCATGAACTTAGTCCTGGTAGTATTAGCAAATCTATGTTGTAGATCAATAGCTCGCGTTTAGCTCCCCTATTTTATTTTTGATATGTTCCTAGAGAAAACTAAGTTGAAAAATGTTAGTAGCAATGATGCGGATTGGATCCGTGATCTGAGGATTATCCTCATTGCTGCACAGAAGAATTATGTCCTTGATGCACCGCTAGGTGACAGACCTATTGCAGGAGCAGATGCAGACGTTATGAACGTTTGGCTAGCTAAATATGATGACTCCTTGATAGTTAAGTGCACCATGCTTAATAGCTTAGAATCGGGACTTCAAAGACGTTTTGAACGTCATGGACCATATGAGATGTTCCAGGAGTTGAAGTTAATATTTCAACAAAATACCCGAGTTGAGAGATATGAAGTCTCCAACAAGTTCTATAGCTAAAAGATGGAGGAGCATAGCTCAAGCGGTGAGCATGTGCTCAGATTGTCTGGGTACTACAATCGCTTGAATCAAGTGGGAGTTAATATTCCAGATAAGATAGTGATTGACAGAATTCTCTAGTCACCATCACCAAGTTAGTAGAACTTCATGATGAACTATAATATGCAAGGAATAACAGAAACAATTCCCAAGCTCTTCGTGATGCTGAAATCGATGAAGGTAGAAATCAAGAAAAACATCAAGTGTTGATGGTTGAAGAGACCACTAGTTTCAAGAAAAGGGCAAAGGGAAGAAGGGGAACTTCAAGAAGAACGACAAGTAAGTTGCTGCTCAAGTGAAGAAGCCCAAGTCTGGACCTAAGCCTGAGACTAAGTGCTTCTCCCTGCAAAAGGACTGGTCACTGGAAGCGGAACTACCCCAAGTATTTGGCGGATAAGAAGGATGGCAAAGTGAACAAAGGTATATTTAATATACATGTTATTGATGTGTACTTTACTAGTGTTTATAGCAACCCCTTAGTATTTGATACTGGTTCAGTTGCTAAGAGTAGTAACTCGAAATGGGAGTTGCAGAATAAACAGAGACTAGTTAAGGGTGAAGTGACGATGTGTGTTGGAAGTGGTTCTAAGATTGATATGATCATCATCGCAGACTCCCTATACTTTCGGGATTAGTGTTGAACCTAAATAAGTGTTATTTGGTGTTTGCATTGAGCATGAATATGATTTGATCATGTTTATTGCAATACGGTTATTCATTTAAGTCAGAGAACAATTGTTGTTCTATTTACATGAATAAAACCTTCTATGGTCATACACACCAACGAAAATGGTTTGTTGGATCTCGATTGTAATGATACACATATTCATAATATTGAAGCCAAAAGATGCAAAGTTAATAATGATAGTGCAACTTGTTTGTGGCACTGCCGTTTAGGTCATATTGGTGTAAAGCGCATGAAGAAACTCCATGCTGATGGGATTTTGGAATCACTTGATTATGAATCACTTGATGCTTGCGAACCATGCCTTATGGGCAAGATGAATAAAACTCCGTTCTCCGGAACAATGGAGCAAGCAACTGTCTTATTGGAAATAATACATACTGATGTATGCGATCCGATGAGTGTTGAGGCTTGCGGCGGGTATGTCAGGACCCCGATTCCAGGTCACATCGATCTAGCCGGTAACACCTCATATCACTTTGCGGCCTCACGCACGGTATTCCCACGGGTGTCGCCTTACCATGGTCCGGGACCGTATGCGCCTTTTGGCTCACGTATATGATAGTGTTGCTAGCATCCATATGACAGAGAACCCGAGCTGACATGGCTAGTCGTGAACCCAAAGCGGCACCAACCTATGGGGACAGGCATACATGAATCACATCGAGCATGCCGGTCAGCAGCGTGTGAATCCGGCCTGTAGCATTGGGCTAACAGGACTCCGGGAACCCGGGCTGTAGCAGGCTAGGCAGGACTCTGGATGTCACTGCGTGACATTTCCCCGAAGGGACAGACACAGGAATGAAGTGAAACACATGCCGGCTAGTCAAGTGTCCTGAGCAGTAGTGCTGGGCTAGTAGGACTCCGGTGAACCGGGCTGTAGCGGACTACTATGGCTCATGGAAGCACTAGACTACATTTCCCCATAAGAGAGGCTGCCAAGGATAAACAACTAGATTGTCGGATCCCACACATACCAAGCATTACAATCATACACACAATATGCTCGATATGTGTAAATACAACATGGCATCACAACATAACTCTACGACTCAAGTATTTATTCATTAGGCTCCGAGGAGCGAGATATTACAAACATGGGTCCCATGACCCAACAATCATAGCATACAAATCAAAGCACATGCGGAAGCTTAACATGTCTGAGTACAGACATCTACAAATGAAAAGGGCTGAGAAGCCTGACTATCTACCAGATCCTGCCGAGGGCACAAGATCGTAGCTGAGGTATCAAGCTAAACGTCGAAGTCCACACGAAACTACTAGCGAGACTGACGTCTCTCTGAAAAACATAAAATAGGCAAACGTGAGTACAAATGTACCCAGCAAGACTTACATCAGAACTGTCTACATATGCATGGGTATCAATAAAGGGGGTGGTGGAGTTTAACTGCAGCAAGCCAGCTTTGACTCAGTGGCTAACCTGAACTATGACTGCAAGCAACTCTTTTGAGGTGGCGCACACGAGTCCACATATTCACCATATCAATAAACCACTATGGATCCGCCCCTGTCTCCCTACGAGAACGCCATCCATAACACTCACGCTTATCTTGCGCATTTTAGAGTATCCACTTTCACTTGTCTATGAACTGTTATAGGCAACCCAGAAATCCTTTACCGCGGACACGGCTATTCGAATAGATCATTTATAACCCTATAGGGGTGTACCTCTTCACACATGCTCTCGCCACTTACCACCATGTACACGTCATGTATCTCGGCAACCTTCAAGCGGAAGCCTGGCGAGGGAGTCGGCCATGACCTGACTAACCACACAAGTCTCTAGTCCAAGTTTATCGCCTATTCGGGTTCCATCCATGAGGAGATCCGGCCGGAGTTTCGCTCACAGCCCCAAATGATGTGTGCAGGGTTCCCGAGACACCAAATGGGCGCCCGGTACACCGTGCCATGGTGTATCTACCGCATCATAGCCCACCCCTACGGTCAGCGCTACGCACGGCCGCCAACACATATCCTACAAACACCAGAAACTAGTTGCAACTCCTGGATAGAGGGCAAGGGCAGTTAATAAGTTGGGATGGTCCATTGGTTTCGGGCCCAATGCGTGGTAGTAGCTGTTCATGGATCACAAACATGGAACTCAGTTCCTGAGGACGGTTTCAATGAGACAACCCACCATGTACTCCTACATGGCCTCTCACCGCTACCTTTACCAAATCGTGTTCACACACTTAGCTCACACAGTAGGACATGTTCATCACCGTTCCAATTCATCCTCGATGAATCAGACCTGACTCAACTCTAAGCAGTAGTAGGTATGACAAACAAGCATGAATGAGTAGGCACATCAGGGCTCAAACAACTCCTACTCATGCTAGTGGGTTTCATCTATTTACTGTGGCAATGACAGGTCATGTAGAGGATAAGGGGTTCAATTACCGCAGCAAGTAACAGTTGAATCGCTGTTGTCCTAATGGAGTAAAAGAGAGCAGGAGCGAGAGAGTGGGATTGTATCGGAATGAACAAGGGGGTTTTGCTTTCCTGGCACTTCTGAAGATAGTATAACTCTTCATCAGTGTCATCGAACTCATCGTCGGGAGCACGTCTATCGAGAGGGGACAAATACCGGCAACAGAGAAGGAAAACACAATCAATGCAATGCACAATATGATGCATGATCATGACATGTCAATATGTTGTGATTTGAGCTAATGCAACTAGCAATCATATTAAATGAAGTTGGTTTGAACCAAGGGTTCAAATTCAAACTCCATATGTGCTTATTTAAATGTCAATTATGAAAATTTCCCTGTGCAGCAACCCTAGGTTGTTCAAACATGCATGCAAATGCTATAAACAGATTCCTTGAATTTTTCTGATAATTTTTCTTATATAATTTATTTGATTTGGAGCTACGGTTGATTTACTATGAATTTTAGAAGTTTTGCTAATTTTCTGGAATTTCCTGAATTATTTTAAATCTAGAAAACCAATACTGCGTCAGCAGGTCAACTGGGTTGACCCAGGTCAAACCTGACCAGTGGGGTCCACTGGTCAGTGACACAGAGCTGTCTGGGTCACAGACATGTGGGGCCGGGTCAACAGCCACATCAGCACGGTCAACTCTGACTGGTGGGTCCCGCGTGATAATAAACTAATCTAAACTGAAATAAAACCTAGATTATTTAGGGCGTAGGGCCTAGGTGTCAGTGAGCTAGGTGGGTTAGTTAGGGCGTCATCAGTGGCTAATGACAGCACCACGTCGGCTTCGCCGGAGTTCTGCCGGCGGCGACCAAAACTATGGCGGAAGATCGTCGGAGTGGCGCTACGGGCGGTTTTGGGACAAGCCAAGGGCACCAGAGGGTTGCCCTTGCTCGCGCGCATCCAGGGGAGGCACGCGGGAGGCGCGGGGTGGAACGAGCTCGCCGGAGCCGAGCTCGTGGCGGCGGCCGGTGTTCGGGCACGTGCGGGTTTGGCGTTGTGGTGCACGGGAGGAGGAGCTGGTGGGTGAAACATGCTCCTGGGGGTGTACTGAGTGCGGTGATGTGCTTGGTTTGGACGGAGGCCGGCAAAAACGACGACAGCGACATGACCGGTGCCGGCGAGGTCTCGGTCTCGACGGAAATGAGAGCTAGAGCTCAAATTAGCGCACAGGAGTAGGGGGAAACGGTTCAGAGGCTCACAGTGCATCGCATGGATGGGTCGGCAGCTCGGGGGAGGCTCTGGAGACGACGGAGTGGTGACGGCGATCGCCGGAGTCCAAGGAAGAAGACGGAGCTGATGGCGGTGTTGTAGGGGCTCCCGTGGGGCGTGGCTCGGTGAGGACGAAGAGGGGGTCGAGGCGGAGCCTCTGAGCGCATCGGCGAGGTGAGGCAGTGGCTGTGGCCACGGCGGTGCTCGTCGGCGGCGACGGCTGCGCTTGGCGGCCGCGCGTAAGAGAAACGGAGGAGGGGGGAGGAGCGAGGGAGAGTGCAAGGAGGTTCTAGGGGGTCTGCGTGGCAATGCCAGGGGCGTCCAAGCCGTCGAAGAGGCAGGCGAGCAGGGTGGAGGTGGCGCGCGCGTGCGCCGTGCCCAGCTTCTCCTCTGCCTACTAGCAAGAGGTAGAAGACGAGGCTGCCCCTGGTGGGCTGGGCCGCCAGGTGGGCTGCGATAGGTAAGCCAGGTGAGTCTCTGCTCTTTGCTTTCTGTTTTTGTTTTTCTATTTTTCTGCAACTTCTGAGCTTTATTAAAATTACCAAAACGTTTTCAAAAATCCTGAAGATAATTGTGGGCTCTGTTTGGACTATTCCTAACAGCCCTTGCTTAAATTCAGAATTAATTGAGCACTTAAAATAATATATAGCATTTAAATGCCCAATTGCAAATATAATAAGATTTAATTCAAAAATCCAGAATAGCCTAGAAATATGTGCATGACTTTTGGCAGAGGTTTTCACCTTTAACAAGAATCATGAAATTTTCTAAAGGGCATTTGGGATTATTGAAAATACTTTTATTGAACCTAGTTGAATTCATTTGGCGTTAGGGTTTCAACAATCCCCATTTCAAGTTTCTTTGGAATTTAAACATGATGGCATGATGAACAAGCAAAGTCAAGCAAGGGCTGAACTGGGGCTGTGACAGCTCACCCCCACTAAACAAGAATCTCGTCCCGAGATTCAAGTGTAGGGTAAGGTGAAGGGGGGAACACAAGCTAACATAATCTTCACGATCCATGTTGCACCTCATAAGGTTGTTGATTCGTTGCATGCGTTGATCTTGACATCCTCGCTTTTGAGATCTTCATCCACGCGATGACAACGGAAATAAACTCTACTAGGATTGATCTTCTCAAAGATCGAGCTATACAATATCACTCGCAGAATGAGATGTTGAAACATCTTGATTTGAGACACAAAACATATCGAGAGGGATGGAAGAACAATGACAGGGTTTGATTTGGTGGCCAACAATTCCACGCTTAGAAATATGGTGGATGGTGTCAAGGTGGCGGGGAAATAATTGCCATGATCCCATAACGGGGCACCTTGGGAAAGGTGACTCAATGGATTGTTCCCTTAAGTGGCAAAAAGAATTACTTTTGATCCATAGATCATTGAAACTCTTCATACCAGCTTAAGGCAATTTACAATTGATCGTTTGAAAGAGCTCAAAGAAATGGCAAAATCGGACTAGGATGGATGGCGTGGACTACCTTGTTGAAGACAACGCAATGGATGATTTTTGGCTTATCATCGGAGATGGATGGGACCCATGGTAGGACCACTTTGAAGATGATCCTGATCAGTAATTACTGAGAAGGGTAGTCCGTAGTAGGATGACACAATGGCGGTGCAAGATGGGAACAAAATGCAAATGCTAGGAATGATTCTAGTAACTGGGGAGAAACCCAACAGTAGAGAGAGATTCCACTGTTTGAAAGGTTATGTCATAATCGAAGAAACTGAGAACGGATCCCAATTAATGCCGACGATAAATCCTAGTGCTTGCGCGTGCTCTCAAGAACCTGAGCATTTCCGTATTCATCAAGGTTTTACCAATATCTGTGTCAAGGATCCTGGCAAGACAACATGCTACCATGATGAATAATGGTGGAAGATGCAGATGCAAAGAAAGATAACACTTTCTCAGATTTCACCTTAGCGAGGCCAAGGAATCAAAATCTGGATGATCGACCGAGAGGCATTTAGCGCTCTGCTTCTAATGCTCTCCTTGATGTTCTAGCCTAACCATTCTTTGAAATGGTTTGGTATCTAGAACATCAAGTAGCAGGTCGGACTTCGGAAACACAGAAATCCATAAGGAACTACTATTGGAATAAATTCTACGAGATCCTTATGGGGAGGTGGCCAACTTACTCAATCAAGATACTACAATAATAGGTCTTCCGGCTGGGTGTGTTGGTCACGACATCCACTTTACCGGGTTACAGAGAGATCAATATTATAGTCCTTGAGAAACGTTCCAACCATCATATCTGCCTGGGATTCAGATCTGGTTGGTGTCAGGATAATCCAGACTCATCGGGTCGGGAAAGAAAAATGAAAGCTTGCAACACAAATCGACGAGATGACGTTGCGAGATTCCCGGGGAATGAACTACGGTAGTAAGATCCAAAACATGAGCCGGTTCTGCTACAAGCATGTGAACACGTTGTCCCAGACAAGCATGACCACATAGTAGTCTTATAATAAAAAACTATCGAGTTCGGGTTAGGATCCATCATCAAGGATTTCGAAGTCCTTACGCGCGCTAGACTTCTTTTCCTTGAACAAGTCAATCAGTGGCTTGGGGTGCTAGGGAACATATGGAATGAAGGTTGCAAGTCTCCAAACCACAGGATACTTCGCACATATGCATGAACGACTTGGGATGATTCTAGAGGAAGCAAAACAAGCTTTCCCAAATTCACGGCGGCAACTTGCAACATATGCAGATGAATTAGAGGAAGTCACTACTTTCATCCAAACATATGCTTCATGAACGAAACATGAAGAAATGCTTACACAAGTTTCCAACACTAAGTTGATGTTCAACATGAGTCATGGGGGGGGAGACAGAATGCTGCTAATGGGCTCAACAGCAACTCATCCGAATTTCCATATCACTGGACTTCCACCATCATGTGAACACGGTGATATTATTGGTCAGACCAAAAGATGTAATGATGTATGCTCGAGGGGTCAACCACGAGTAAGACAACATTATGAACATCGTTGGCTCTGGTTTGACTTGACGATAGCCCATACTCAAGTCAAAGTTTTGTCAAGGCAATAGATCTAACAACTGATCACGAGGACCAATCGATGGAGATATCATCTTTATTCAACACACACACACACACAAGGATATCCCTTAGTGATGAACTAAGTCAGACAAGCTTCTATCTTCCAACTCTCCAAGTTGTTGTGTAGCTCAACCAACTAGCTCAGGGATATCCAACACAGATTCTTGGAGAAGGGGTGATTTATAAAAAAACCAACTTGATCACGAACTCAACATCGCGGTCAGGTGACAACCTGGTAATACTTCCGAGAAGATATTCGGAACATCACGAACCACCGATATGATACTAAGCTCGAGATCAATCTTGGTTTTCAGGGCAAGACGATATGATCAATAGAGCAAGGGTTTGGCAAAATCCTAACTCGTTGATCGAAGAGTGCACCAGGAAATAAGGACTAGGTAGCACAATCTATCTTAGAATGATGATTCAATAACCAACATGCTAAGAATGAGAATATTGTCCATTAACTACCAAGCAACGGAGTTGCTAGGAGTATTGGTTTCACACATCATGACTCACTTGCCGGCATTCCGGTTACAATAACACGAGAACCAAGGAATGAACAATGATGGCAAGAAGTATCACTACGTCAAGAATTCATAAGAGAAGGTGCAATTCTCATGACGCTCCTGACATAAAGTGGGTAATACTTCAGGGTAGGACAGAACCAGAAGCTGGGTTGCATTTTGATCTGCGGAATACAACTGCTTTGACCCAATCCTGGATATGGATGAGGTACTGGAGTTTGTTTCTCCTAGTCATTCTGAAATAGAACGTCTTGACGAACCACAAGAATACTAGGCATCGATGAACACGAATGCACACGTACTCTTGGCTATCAACTGATAGAGGATGGTCATGATACAACTGAAGAGGAACCACTCAAGGAACATATAATTTTCTGGGTTGTGGATGCATAGATTAGTATGTCGAACAAGTTCAACAGGTTTTTTCTGGATAATCCATGTAGAAAGGTAGGACTAGAAGATTCACAATTCTTGAATGGAGTGTTGGGTTATGTAGTAATTTCAAAAAAATTCCTATGCACACGCAAGATCATGGTGATGCATAGCAACTAGAGGGGAGAGTGTTGTCTACGTACCCACGCAGACCGACTGCGGAAGCGTTGACACAACGTAGAGGAAGTAGTCGTACGTCTTCACGATCCAACCGATCAAGCACCGAAACTACGGCACCTCCGAGTTCGAGCACACGTTCAGCTCGATGACGATCCCCGGACTCCGATCCAGCAAAGTGTCGGGGAAGAGTTCCGTCAGCACGATGGCGTGGTGACGATCTTGATGTACTACAACAGCAGGGCTTCGCCTAAACTCCGCTACAGTATTATCGAGGACTATGGTGGCTGGGGGCACCGCACACGGCTAATGAATAGATCACGTGGATCAACTTGCCTGTTTCTGGGGTGCCTCTGCCTCAGTATATAAAGGACTAGAGGGGGGGAGGCTGGCCGGCCAAGCTTGGCGCGCCAGGAGAGTCCTACTCCCTCTGGGAGTAGGATTCCCCCCCCAATCCTAGTTGGAATAGGATTCACGCAGGGGGAAAAGAGAGAGAGGGGGCCGGCCACCTCTCCTAGTCCTAATAGGACTAGGGGAAGGGGGAGGCGCACAGCCCATGTAGGGCTGCCTCTTCTCTTTTCCACTAAGGCCCATCATGGCCCATTTAGCTCCCGGGGGGTTCCGGTAACCTTCCCAGTACTCCGGTAAAATCCCGATTTCACCCGGAACACTTCCGATATCCAAACATAGGCTTCCAATATATCAATCTTTACGTCTCGACCATTTCGAGACTCCTCGTCATGTCCGTGATCACATCCGGGACTCCGAACAACCTTCGGTACATCAAAATGCCTAAACTCATAATATAACTGTCATCGTAACCTTAAGCGTGCGGACCCTACGGGTTCGAGAACAATGTAGACATGACCGAGACACGTCTCCGGTCAATAACCAATAGCGGGACCTGGATGCCCATATTGGCTCCTACATATTCTACAAAGATCTTTATCGGTCATACCGCATAAGAACATACGTTGTTCCCTTTGTCATCGGTATGTTACTTGCCCGCGATTCGATCGTCGGTATCCCATACCTAGTTCAATCTCGTTGCCGGCAAGTCTCTTTACTCGATCCGTAACACATCATCTCGCAACTAACTCATTAGTTGCAATGCTTGCAAGGCTTATGTGATGTGCTTTACTGAGAGGGCCCAGAGATACCTCTCCGACAATCGGAGTGACAAATCCTAATCTCGAAATACGCCAACCCAACATCTACCTTTGGAGACACCTGTAATGCTCCTTTATAATCACCCAGTTATGTTGTGACGTTTGGTAGCACCCAAAGTGTTCCTCCGGCAAACGGGAGTTGCATAATCTCATAGTCATAGGAACATGTATAAGTCATGAAGAAAGCAATAGCAACATACTAAACGATCGGGTGCTAAGCTAATGGAATGGGTCATGTCAATCAGATCATTCAACTAATGATGTGACCTCATTAATCAAATAACAACACTTTGTTCATGGTTAGGAAACATAACCATCTTTGATTAACGAGCTAGTCAAGTAGAGGCATACTAGTGACACTCTGGTTGTCTATGTATTCACACATGTATTATGTTTCCGGTTAATACAATTCTAGCATGAATAATAAACATTCATCATGAAATAAGGAAATAAATAATAACTTTATTATTGCCTCTAGGGCATATTTCCTTCAGTCTCCCACTTGCACTAGAGTCAATAATCTAGATCACATCACCATGTGATTAACATCGATAGTTCACATCATCATGTGATTAACACCCATAGTTCACATCGTCATGTGACAACACCCAAAGGGTTTACTAGATTCGGTAATCTAGTTCACATCGCTATGTGATTAACACCCAAAGAGTACTAAGGTGTGATCATGTTTTGCTTGTGAGAGAATCTTAGTCAACGGGCCTGCCAAATTCAGATCCGTATGTATTTTGCAAAATTCTATGTCTACAATGCTCTGCACGGAGCTACTCTAGCTAATTGCTCCCACTTTCAATATGTATCCAGATTGAGACTTAGAATCATCTGGATCAGTGTCAAAAACTTGCATCGACGTAACCGTTTACGACGAACCCTTTTGTCACGTCCATAATCGAGAAACATATCCTTATTTTACTAAGGATAATTCAGACTGCTGTCCAGTGATCTACTCCTAGATCACTTTTGTACTCCCTTGCCAAATCAGTGCAGGGTATACAATAGATCTGGTATACAGCATGACATACTTTATAGAACCTATGGCCAAGGCATAGGGAATGACTTTCATTCTCTTTCTATCTTCTGCCGTGGTCGGGCTTTGAGTCTTACTCAACTTCACACCTTGTAATACAGGCAAGAACTCTTTCTTTGACCGCTCCATTTTGAACTACTTCAAAATCTTGTCAAGGTATGTACTCATTGAAAAAACTTATCAAACGTCTTGATCTATCTCTATAGATCTTGAAGCTCAATATGTAAGCAGCTTCACCGAAGTCTTTCTTTGAAAAATTCCTTTCAAACACTCCTTTATGCTTTACAGAATAATTCTACATTATTTCCGATCAACAATATGTCAATCACATATACTTATCAGAAATGTTGTAGTGCTCCCACTCACTTTTCTTGTAAATACAGGCTTCACCGCAAGTCTGTATAAAACTATATGCTTTGATCAACTCATCAAAGTGTATATTCCAACTCCGAGATGCTTGCACCAGTCCATAAATGGATCGCTGGAGTTTGCACACTTTGTTAGCTCCCTTTGGATCGACAAAATCTTCTGGTTGCATCATATACAACTCTTCTTTAATAAATCTATTAAGGAATGCAGTTTTGTTTATCCATTTGCCAGATTTCATAAAATGCGGCAATTACTAACATGATTCGGACAGACTCAAGCATAGATACGAGTGAGAAACTCTCATCGTAGTCAACACCTTGAACTTGTCAAAAACCTTTTGCGACAATTCTAGCTTTGTAGATAGTAACACCACTATCAGCGTCCGTCTTCCTCTTGAAGATCCATTTATTTTATATGGCTTGCCGATCATCGGGCAAATCCATCAAAGTCCATACTTTGTTCTCATACATGGATCATATCTCAGATTTCATGGCCTCAAACCATTTCGCGGAATCTGGGCTCATCATCGCTTCCTCATAGTTCGCAAGTTCGTCATGGTCAAGTAACATGACTTCCAGAACAGGATTACCGTACCACTCTGGTGAGGATCTCACTCTGGTTTACCTACGAGATTCGGTAGTAACTTGATCTGAAGTTACATGATCATCATCATTAGCTTCCTCACTAGTTGGTGTAGTCGTCACAAGAGCAGATTTTTATGATGAACTACTTTCCAATAAGGGAGAAGGTACAATTACCTTATCAAGTTTTCTACTTTCTTCCCACTCACTTCTTTCGAGAGAAACTCCTTCTCCAGAAAGTTTCCGAATTTAGCAACAAAAGTCTTGCCTTCGGATCTGTGATAGAAGGTGTATCCAATAGTTTCCTTTGGATATCCTATGAAGACACATTTCTCCGATTTGGGTTCGAGCTTATCAGGTTGAAGCTTTTTCACATAAGCATCGCAGCCCCAAACTTTCAGAAACAACAACTTTGGTTTCTTGCCAAACCACAGTTCATAAGGCGTCGTCTCAACGGATTTTGATGGTGCCCTTTTAATGTGAATGCAGCTGTCTTTAATGTATAACCCCAAAACGATAGTGGTAGATCGGTAAGAGACATCATAGATCGCACTATATCTAATAAAGTACGGTTATGACGTTCGGACACACCTTTACATTGTGGTGTTCCAGGTGGCATGAGTAGTGAAACTATTTCACATTGTTTTTAACTGAAGGCCAAACTCGTAACTCAAATACTCTTCTCTACGATCAGATCATAGAAACTTTATTTTCTTGTTACGATGATTTTCACTTCACTCTGAAATTCTTTGAACTTTTCAAATGTTTCAGACTTATGTCTCATCAAGTAGATATACTCATATCTGCTCAAATCATCTGTGAAGATCAGAAAATAATGATACCTGTCGCGAGCCTCAATATTCATCAGACCACATACATCAGTATGTATGATTTCTAACAAATCTGTTGCTCGCTCCATTGTTCCGAAGAACAGAGTCTTAGTCATCTTGCCCATGAGGCATGGTTCGCAAGAATCAATTGATTCATAATCAAGTGATTCCAAAATCCCATCAGCATGGAGTTTCTTCATGCGCTTTACACCAATATGACCTAAACGGCAGTGCTACAAATAAGTTGCACTATCATTATTAACTTTACATCTTTTGGTTTCAATATTATGATTATGTGTATCACTACGATCGAGATCCAACGAACTATTTTCATTGGGTGTGTAACCATATAAGGTTTTATTCATGTAAACAGAACAACAATTTATTCTCTTACTTAAATGAATAACCGTATTACAATAAACATGATCAAATCATATTCATGCTCAACGCAAAAACCAAATAACACTTATTTAGGTTCAACACTAATCCTGAAATTATAGGGAGTGTGCGATGATGATCATATCAATCTTGGAACCATTTCCAACACACATCGTCACTTCACCCTTAACTAGTCTCTGTTTATTCTGCAACTCCCGTTTCGAGTTACTAATCTTAGTAACTGAACTAGTATCAAATACCGAGGGGTTGCTATAAACACTAGTAAAGTACACATCAATAACATGTATATCAAATATACTTATGTTTACTTTGCCATCCTTCTTATCTGCCAATCACTTGGGGTAGTTCCGCTTCCGGTGATCAGTCCCTTTGCAGTAGAAACACTTAGTCTCAGGCTTAGGACTAGACTTGGGCTTCTTCACTTGAGCAGCAACTTGCTTGCCGTTCTTCTTGAAGTTCCCCTTATTCCCTTTGCCCTTTTCTTGAAACTAGTGATCTTGTCAACCATCAACACTTGATGCTCTTTCTTGATTTCTACCTTCATCGATTTCATCATCATGAAAAGCTCGGGATTCGTTTTCGTCATCCCTTGCATACTATAGTTCATCACGAAGTTCTACTAACTTGGTGGTGGTGACTAGAGAATTCTGTCAATCACTATCTTATCTGGAAGATTAACTCCCACTTGATTCAAGCGATTGTAGTACCCAGACAATCTGAGCACATGCTCACTAGTTGAGCGATTCTCCTCCATCTTTTAGCTATAGAACTTGTTGGAGACTTCATATCTCTCAACTCGGGTATTTGCTTGAAATATTAACTTCAACTCCTGGAACATCTCATATGGTCCATGACGTTCAAAACGTCTTTGAAGTCCCGATTCTAAGCCGTTAAGCATGGTGCACTTAAACTATCAAGTAGTCATCATATTGAGCTAGCCAAACGTTCATAACGTCTGTATTTGCTCCTGCAATAGGTCTGTCACCTAGCGGTGCATCAAGGACATAATTCTTCTGTGCAGCAATGAGGATAAACCTCAGATCACGGATCTAATCCGCATCATCGCTACTAACATCTTTCAACACAATTTTCTCTAGGAACATATCAAAATAAACATATGAAAGCAACAACGCGAGCTATTGATCTACAACATAGATATGCTAATACTACCAGGACTAAGTTCATGATAAATTTAAGTTCAATTAATCATATTACTTAAGAACTCCCACTTAGATAGACATCCCTCTAATCTTCTAAGTGATCACGTGATCCAAATCAACTAAACCATAACCGATCATCACGTGAGATGGAGTAGTTTTCAATGGTGAACATCGTTATGTTGATCATATCTACTATATGATTCACGCTCGACCTTTTGGTCTCCGTGTTCCGAGGCCATATCTGTATATGCTTGGCTCGTCAAGTATAACCTGAGTATTCCGCATGTGCAACTGTTTTGCACCCGTTGTATTTGAACGTAGAACCTATCACACCCGATCATCACGTGGTGTCTCAGCACGAAGAACTTTCGCAATGGTGCATACTCAGGGAGAACACTTCTTGATAATTTAGTGAGAGATCATCTTATAATGCTACCGTCAATCAAAGGAAGATAAGATGCATAAAAGGATAAACATCATATGAAATCAATATAAGTGATATGATATGGCCATCATCATCTTGTGCTTGTGATCTCCATCTCCGAAGCACCGTCGTGATCACCATCATCACCGGCGTGACACCTTGATCTCCATCGTAGCATCATTGTCGTCTCGCCAAGCTTGTGCTTCTACGACTATCGCTACTGCTTAGTGATAAAAGTAAAGCATTACATCGCGATTGCATTGCATACAATAAAACGACAACCATAAGGCTCCTGCCAGTTGCCGATAACTCAGTTACAAAACATGATCATCTCATACAATAAAATTCAGCATCATGTCTTGACCATATCACATCACAACATGCCCTGCAAAAACAAGTTAGACGTCCTCTACTTTGTTGTTGCAAGTTTTACGTGGCTGCTACGGGCTTAAGCAAGAACCAATCTCACCTACGCATCAAAACCACAACGATAGTTTGTCAAATAGACTCCGTTTTAACCTTCGCAAGGACCGGGCGTAGCCATACTTGGTTCAACTAAAGTTGGAGAGACAGTCGCCCGCAAGCCACCTATGTGCAAAGCACGTCGGGGGAACCGGTCTCGCGTAAGCGTACGCGTAATGTTGGTCCGGGTCGTCTCGTCCAACAATGCCGCCGAACCAAAGTATGACATGCTGGTAGGCAGTATGACTTATATCGCCCACAACTCACTTGTGTTCTACTCGTGCATATAACATCAACATAAATAACCTAGGCTCGGATGCCACTGTTGGGTTACATAGTAATTTCAAAAAAATTCCTACGCACAAGCAAGATCATGGTGATGCATAGCAATGAGAGGGGAGAGTGTTGTCTACGTACCCACGCAGACCGACTGCTAAAGCATTGACACAACGTAGAGGAAGTAGTCGTACGTCTTCACGATCCAACCGATCAAGCACCGAAACTACGACACCTCCGAGTTCGAGCACACGTTCAGCTCGATGACGATCCCCGGACTCCGATCCAGCAAAGTGTCGGGGAAGAGTTCCGTCAGCACGATGGCGTGGTGACGATATTGATGTACTACAGCAGCAGGGCTTCGCCTAAACTCCGCTACAGTATTATTGAGGACTATGGTGGCTGGGGGCACCGCACACGGCTAATGAATAGATCACGTGGATCAACTTGTCTGTTTCTGGGGTGCCTCTGCCTCAGTATATAAAGGACTAGAGGGGGGGAGGCTGGCCGGCCAAGCTTGGCACGCCAGGACAGTCCTACTCCCTCTGGGAGTAGGATTCCCCCCCCCCCCAATCCTAGTTGGAATAGGATTCGCGGAGGGGGAAAATAGAGAGAGGGGGCCGGCCACCTCTCCTAGTCCTAATAGGACTAGGGGAAGGGGGAGGCGCGCAGCCCATGTAGGGCTGCCTCTTCTCTTTTCCACTAAGGCCCATCATGGCCCATTTAGCTCCAGGGGGGTTCCGGTAACCTTCCCGGTACTCCGGTAAAATCCCGATTTCACCCGGAACACTTCCGATATCCAAACATAGGCTTCCAATATATCAATCTTTACGCCTCAAACATTTCGAGACTCCTCGTCATGTCCGTGATCACATCCGGGACTCCGAACAACCTTCAGTACATCAAAATGCCTAAACTCATAATATAACTGTCATCGTAACCTTAAGCGTGCGGACCCTACGGGTTCGAGAACAATGTAGACATGACCGAGACACGTATCCGGTCAGTAACCAATAGCGGGACCTGGATGCCCATATTGGCTCCTACATATTCTACGAAGATCTTTATCAGTCAGACCGCATAACAACATACGTTGTTCCCTTTGTCATCGGTATGTTACTTGCCCGAGATTCGATCATCGGTATCCCATACCTAGTTCAATCTCGTTGCCGGCAAGTCTCTTTACTCGTTCCATAATACATCATCTCGCAACTAACTCATTAGTTGCAATGCTTGCAAGGCTTATGTGATGTGCATTACCGAGAGGGCCCAGAGATACCTCTCCGACAATCGGAGTGACAAATCCTAATATCGAAATACGCCAACCCAACATCTACCTTTGGAGACACCTGTAATGCTCCTTTATAATCACCCAGTTACGTTGTGACGTTTGGTAGCACCCAAAGTGTTCCTCCGGCAAACGGGAGTTGCATAATCTCATAGTCATAGGAACATGTATAAGTCATGAAGAAAGCAATAGCAACATACTAAATGATCGGGTGCTAAGCTAATGGAATGGGTCATGTCAATCAGATCATTCAACTAATGATGTGACCTCGTT
Source organism: Triticum aestivum (assembly GCF_018294505.1). Taxonomy (NCBI): domain Eukaryota; kingdom Viridiplantae; phylum Streptophyta; class Magnoliopsida; order Poales; family Poaceae; genus Triticum; species Triticum aestivum. The sequence goes on along the minus strand of NC_057809.1, from coordinate 495,309,443 downwards.
AATCAAATAACAACACTTTGTTCATGGTTAGGAAACATAACCATCTTTGATTAACGAGTTAGTTAAGTAGAGGCATACTAGTGACACTCTGGTTGTCTATGTATTCACACATGTATTATGTTTAATACAATTCTAGCATGAATAATAAACATTCATCATGAAATAAGGAAATAAATAATAACTTTATTATTGCCTCTAGGGCATATTTCCTTCATGGAGAACCCATTAAGAGTACTCTTATTGTGATCTTTTGGTTCAAAGAACTTCTACCTTAATGGTTCATGGTATTTGGAAGAAGGAAATACCACGGACCTCGAGGACTTTCGCAAGGTTACTAATATCCTAAAGGAACTAGCAACACGAGATAAGTAGAGTGAATCTTGGGCCAAGAACCCAGGAATAGAATGCCTACTAACTAAACGGCATCACGGGATGCTTTCGAGAATGGTGGCCAGAATCATCACACTGGGGATGCAAAGCATTGCTAGATTACCAAGTGATACTCTAGACACCTAGGGTCATAATAATAGCTCCAACATAAATGCCGAGGCAGCGGAGTACCTCAACAGACGGATTAGTGTGCTTAAACTGGCCCAAAAGGACATCGGGAACTGGGAGGAAGGATTTGCAAATGCATCATATTGTTTAGAAACCTGGGATGACTCGGACAACATAACGGCTGTAAATGCTCAAAATGATTTGAGACATCCTGAAAATGGTGGCATAACCACTCAGAAGCACAATATCAAGGTTCCGAGACCAACTATGAACGCACAGGAGTAGTAGAGACTGAACTAGGCTTGAATCCAACAATCTTATAAGTCTATGGATTAGTAACACGTCATCCTGATAGATAGATGAGAAGGCCTAGTTCTTAATCCCCGTAGAAAAGAAGAGGTTGACTTAGATCAGAAGGCATGAGGTATAAGGAATAAAAAGAGCCTTACGTTCCCTTCCCACAATCAATTCCCTTACATAACTAAAGCATTTCTAGACACAACTTCGACCGGTTTGGCTTGGTAATCCTACAGCCAGTCAGGCTCTGATACCAAAGCTGTCAGGACCCCGATTCCAAGTCACATCGATCTAGCCGGTAACACCTCATATCACTTTGCGGCCTCACACACGGTATTCCCACGGGTGTCGCCTTACCATGGCCCGGGACCGTATGCGCCTTTTGGCTCACGTATATGATAGTGTCGCTAGCATCCATATCACAGAGAACCCGGGCCGACATGGCTAGTTGTGAACCCAAAGCGGCACCAACCTATGGGGACAGGCATACATGAATCACGTTGAGCATGCCGGTCAGCAGCGTGTGAATCCAGGCTGTAGCACTGGGCTAACAGGACTCCAGGAACCCGGGCTGTAGCAGGCTAGGCAGGACTCCGGATGTCACCGCGTGACATTTCCCCGAAGGGACAGACAAAGGAACAAAGTGAAACACATGCCGGCCAGTCAAGTGTCCTGAGCAGTAGTGCTGGGCTAGTAGGACTTCGATGAACCGGGCTGTAGCGGTCTACTATGGCTCATGGAAGCACTAGACTACATTTCCCCATAAGAGAGGCTGCCAAGGATAAACAACTAGATTGTCGGATCCCACACATACCAAGAATTCTAATCATACACACAATATGCTCGATATGTGTAAATACAACATGGCATCACAACATAACTCTACGACTCAAGTATTTATTCATTAGGCTCCGAGGAGAGAGATATTACAAACATGGGTCCCATGACCCAACAATCATAGCATACAAATCAAAGCACATGCGGAAGCTTAACATGTCTGAGTATAGACATCTACAAATGAAAAGGGCTGAGAAGCCTGACTATCTACCAGATCCTGCCGAGGGCACAAGATCGTAGCTGAGGTATCAAGCTAAACGTCGAAGTCCACACGAAACTACTAGCGAGACTGACGTCTCTCTGCAAAACATAAAATAGGCAAATGTGAGTACAAATGTACCCAACAAGACTTACATCAGAACTATTTACATATGCATGGGTATCAATAAAGGGGGTGGTGGAGTTTAACTGCAGCAAGCCAGCTTTGACTCAGTGGCTAACCTGAACTACGACTGCAAGCAACTCTTTTGAGGTGGCGCACACGAGTCCACATATTCACCATATGAATACACCACTATGGATCCGCTCCCGTCTCCCTACGAGAACGCCATCCATAGCACTCACGCTTATCTTGCGCATTTTAGAGTATCCACTTTCACTTGTCTATGAACTGTTATAGGCAACCCAGAAGTCCTTTACCGCGGACACGGCTATTCGAATAGATCATTTATAACCCTGCAGGGGTGTACCTCTTCACACACGCTCTCGCCACTTACCACCATGTACACGTCATGTATCTCGGCAACCTTCAAGCGGAAGCCTGGCGAGGGAGTCGGCCACGACCTGACTAACCACACAAGTCTCTAGTCCAGGTTTATCGCCTATTCGGGTTCCATCCATGAGGAGATCCGGCCGGAGTTTCGCTCACAGCCCCAAATGATGTGTGCAGGGTTCCCGAGACACCAAACGGGCGCCCGGTACACCATGCCACGGTGTATCTACCGCATCATAGCCCACCCCTAGGTTCAGTGCTACGCACGGCCGCCAACACATATCCTACAAACACCAGAAACTAGTTGCAACTCCTAGATAGAGGTCAAGGGCAGTTAATAAGTTGAGATGGTCCATTGGTTTCGGGCCCAATGCGTGGTAGTAGCTGTTCATGGATCACAAACATGGAACTCAGTTCCTGAGGATGGTTTCAATGAGACAACCCACCATGTACTCCTACATGGCCTCTCACCGCTACCTTTACCATATCGTGTTCACACACTTAGCTCACACAGTAGGACATGTTCATCACCGTTCCAATTCATCCCCGATGAATCAGACCTGACTCAACTCTAAGCAGTAGCAGGTATGACAAACAAGCATGAATGAGTAGGCATATCAGGGCTCAAACAACTCCTACTCATGCTAGTGGGTTTCATCTATTTACTATGGCAATGACATGTCATGTAGAGGATAAGGGGTTCAACTACCGCAGCAAGTAACAGTTGAATTGTTGTTGTCCTAATGGAGTAAAAGAGAGCAGGAGCGAGAGAGTGGGATTGTATCAGAATGAACAAGGGGGTTTTGCTTTCCTGGCACTTCTGAAGATAGTATAACTCTTCATCAGTGTCATCGAACTCATCGTCGGGAGCACGTCTATCGAGAGGGGACAAATACCGGCAACAGAGAAGGAAAACACAATCAATGCAATGCACAATATGATGCATGATCATGACATGTCAATATGTTGTGATTTGAGCTAATGCAACTAGCAATCATATTAAATGAAGTTGGTTTGAACCAAGGGTTCAAATTCAAACTCCATATGTGCTTATTTAAATGTTAATTATGCAAATTTTCCTGTACAGCAACCCTAGGTTGTTCAAACATGCATGCAAATGCCATAAACAGATTCCTTGAATTTTTCTGATAATTTTTCATATATAATTTATTTGATTTGGAGCTACGGTTGATTTACTATGAATTTTAGAAGTTTTGCTAATTTTCTAGAATTTTCTGAATTATTTTAAATCCAGAAAACCAATACTGCATCAGCATGACAATAGCATTGGGTCAGCAGGTCAACTGGGTTGACCCAGGTCAAACCTGACCAGTGGGGTCCACTGGTCAGTGACACAGAGTTGTCTGGGTCACAGACATGTGGGGCCGGGTCAACAGCCACGTCAGCACGGTCAACTCTGACTGGTGGGTCCCGCGTGATTATAAACTAATCTAAACTGAAATAAAACCTAGATTATTTAGGGCGTAGGGCCTAGGTGTCAGTGAGCTAGGTGGGTTAGTTAGGGCGTCATCAGTGGCTAATGACAGCGCCACGTCGGCTTCGCCGGAGTTCTGCCGATGGCGACCAAAACCGTGGCGGAAGATCGTCGGAGTGGCGCTATGGGCGGTTTTGGGCCAAGCCAAGGGCACCAGAGGGTTGTCCTTGCTCGCGCGCATCCAGGGGAGGCACGCGAGAGGCGCGGGGTGGAACGAGCTTGCCGGAGTCGAGCTCGTGGCGGCGGCCGGCGTTCGGGCACCTACGGGTTTGGCGTTGTGGTGCACGGGAGGAGGAGCTGGTGGGTGAAACATGCTCCTGGGGGTGTACTGAGTGCGGTGACGTGCTTGGTTTGGACGGAGGCCGACCAAAACAACGACAACGACATGACCGGCGCTGGCGAGGTCTCGGTCTCGATGGAAATGAGAGCTAGAGCTCGAATTAGCGCACAGGAGTAGGGGGAAATGGTTCAGAGGCTCACAGTGCATCGCATGGATGGGTTGGCAGCTCGGGGGAGGCTCTGGAGACGACGGAGTGGCGACGGCGATCGCCGGAGTCTGAGGAAGAAGACATAGCTGATGTCGGTGTTGTAGGGGCTCCCGCGGGGCGTGGCTCGGTGAGGAGGAAGAGGGGGTCGAGGCAGAGCCTCTGAGCGCATCGATGAGGTGAGGCAGTGGCTGTGGCCACGGTGGTGCTCATCAGCGGCGACAGCTGCACTCGGCGGCCACGCGTAAGAGAAACGGAGGAGGGGGGAGGAGCGAGGGAGAGTTGGAGGGGGTTCTAGGGGGTCTGCGTGGCAATGCCAGAGGCGTCCAGGCCGTCGAAGAGGCATGCGAGCAGGGTGGAGGTGGCGCGTGCGTGCGCCGTGCCCAACTTCTCCTCTGCCTACTGGCAAGAGGTAGAAGACGAGGCTGCCCCTGCTGGGCTGGGCCGCCAGGTGGGCTGCGACAGGTAAGCCAGGTGAGTCTCTGCTCTTTGCTTTATGTTTTTGTTTTTCTATTATTCTGCAACTTCTGAGCTTTATTAAAAATACCAAAATGTTTTCAAAAATCCTGAAGATAATTGTGGGCTCTGTTTGGAGTATTCATAATAGCCCTTGCTTAAGTTCAGAATTAATTGAGCACTTAAAATAATATATAGCATTTAAATGCCCAATTGCAAATACAATAAGATTTAATTCAAAAATCCAGAATGGCCTAGAAATATGTGCATGACTTTTGGCAGAGGTTTTCACCTTTAACAAGAATCATGAACTTTTAAAGGGCATTTGGGATTATTGAAAATATTTTTATTGAACCTAGTTGAATTCATTTGGTGCTAGGGTTTCAACAATCCCCATTTCAAGTTTCTTTGGAATTTAAACATGATGGCATGATGAACAAGCAAAGTCAAGCAATGGCTGAACTGGGGCTGTGACAGGGTATCGTTATTTTCTGACCTTCACAGATGATTTGAGTAGATATGGGTATATCTACTTGATGAAACATAAGTCTGAAACATTTGAACAGTTGAAGGAATTTCAAAGTGAAGTGGAAAATCATCATGACAAGAAAATAAGGTTTCCACGATCTGATCGCGGAGACGAATATTTGAGTTACGAGTTTGGTATTCAATTAAAACAATGTGGAATAGTTCACAAATTCATGCCACCTGGAACACCACAGCATAATGGTGTGTCCGAACGTCATAACTGTACTTTATTGAATATAGTACAATCTATGATGTCTCTTACCGATTTACCACTATCGTTTTGGGGTTATGCATTAGAGACAGCTGCATTCACGTTAAAAGGGCACCATCTAAATCCGTTGAGACGACACCATATGAACTATGGTTTGGGAAGAAACCAAAGTTGTCATTTCTTAAAGTTTGGGGTTGCGATGCTTATGTGAAAAAGTTTCATCCTGATAAGCTCAAACCCAAATCGGAGAAATGTGTCTTCATAGGATACCCAAAGGAGACAATTGGGTACACCTTCTATCACAGATCCGAAGGCAAGACCTTCGTTGCTAAGAATGGATCCTTTCAAGAGAAGGAGTTTCTCTCGAAAGAAGTGAGTGGGAGGAAAGTAGAACTTGATGAGGTAACTGTACCTGCTCCCTGATTGGAAAGTAGTTCATCGCAAAAATCTGTTCCTGTGACTACTACACCAATTAGTGAGGAAGCTAATGATGATGATCATGTAACTTCAGATCAAGTTACTACCAAACCTCGTAGGTCAACCAGAGTGAGGTCCGCACCAGAGTGGTACGGAAATCTTGTTCTGGAGGTCATGTTACTTGACCATGACGAACCTACGAACTATGAGGAAGCGATGATGAGCCCAGATTCCGCAAAATGGCTTGACGCGATGAAATCTGAGATGGGATCCATGTATGAGAACAAAGTATGGACTTTGATTGACTTGCCCAATGATCGGCGAGACATTAAGATTAAATGGATCTTCAAGAGGAAGATGGACGCCGATAGTAGTGTTACTATCTACAAAACTAGACTTGTCGGAAAAAGGTTTTTGACAAAGTTCAAGGTGTTGACTACGATGAGAGTTTCTCACTCGTATCTATGCTTAAGTCTGTCTGAATCATGTTAGCAATTGCCTCATTTTATGAAATCTGGCAAATGGATAAACAAAACTGCACTCCTTAATGGATTTATTAAAGAAGAGTTGTATATGATGCAACCAGAAGGTTTTTTCAATCCTAAAGGTGCTAACAAAATATGTAAGCTCCAGCGATCCATCTATGGACTGGTGCAAGCATCTCAGAGTTGGAATACACGCTTTGATAAGTTCATCAAAGCATATAGTTTTATACAGACTTGCGATGAAGCCTGTATTTACAAGAAAGTGAGTGCAAGCACTACAACATTTCTGATAAGTATATGTGAATGACATATTGTTGATCAGAAATAATGTAGAATTATTGTGCAAAGCATAAAGGAATGTTTGAAAGGAGTTTTTTCCAAGAAAAACCTTGGTGAAGCTGCTTACATATTGAGTATCAAGATCTATAGAGATAGATCAAGACGCTTGATAAGTTTTTCAATGAGTACATACCTTGACAAGATTTTGAAGTAGTTCAAAATGGAACAGTCAAAGAAGGAGTTCTTGCCTGTGTTACAAGGTGTGAAGTTGAGTAAGACTCAAAACCCGACCACGGCAGAAGATAGAGAGAGAATGAAAGTCATTCCCTATGCCTCGGCCATAGGTTCTATAAAGTATGCCATGCTGTGTACCAGACCTATTGTATACCCTACCCTGAGTTTGGCAAAGGAGTACAATAGTGATCTAGGAGTAGATCACTGGACATTGGTCAAAATTATCCTTAGTGGAATAAGGATATGTTTCTCGATTATGGAAGTGACAAAAGGTTCGTCGTAAAGGGTTACGTCGATGCAAATTTTGACACTGATCCAGATGACTCTAAATCTCAATCTGGATACATATTGAAAGTGGGAGCAATTAGCTAGAGTAGCTCTATGCAGAGCATTATTGACATAGAAATTTGCAAAATACTTACGGATCTGAATGTGGCAGACCCGTTGACTAAACTTCTCTCACAAGCAAAACATGATCACACCTCAGTACTCTTTGGGTGTTAATCACATAGCGATGTGAACTAGATTATTGACTCTAGTAAACCCTTTGGGTGTTGGTCACATGTCGATGTGAACTATGGGTGTTAATCACATGGTGATGTGAACTATTGGTATTAAATCACATGGCGATGTGAACTAGATTATTGACTCTAGTGCAAGTGGGAGACTGAAGGAAATATGCCCTAGAGGCAATAATAAAGTTATTATTTATTTCCTTATATCATGATAAATGTTTATTATTCATGCTAGAATTGTATTAACCGGAAACATAATACATGTGTGAATACATAGACAAACAGAGTGTCACTAGTATGCCTCTACTTGACTAGCTCGTTGATCAAAGATGGTTATGTTTCCTAACCATAGACATGAGTTGTCATTTGATTAATGGGATCACATCATTAGGAGAATGATGTGATTGACTTGACCCATTCCGTTAGCATAGCACTTGATCATTTAGTTTGTTGCTATTGCTTTGTTCATGACTTATACATGTTCCTATGACTATGAGATTATGCAACTCCCGTTTACCAGAGGAACACTTTGTGTGCTACCAAACGTCACAACGTAACTGGTGATTATAAAGGTGCTCTATAGGTGTCTCCGAAGGTACTTGTTGGGTTGGCGTAATTCGAGATTAGGATTTGTCACTTCGATTGTCAGAGAGGTATCTCTGGGCCCTCTCGGTAATGCACATCACTTAAGCCTTGCAATCATTGCAACTAATGAGTTAGTTGCAGGATGATGTATTACGGAACGAGTAAAGAGACTTTCCTGTAACGAGATTGAACTAGGTATTGAGATAACGATGATCGAATCTCAGGCAAGTAACATACCGATGACAAAGGGAACAACGTATGTTGTTATGCGGTCTGACCGATAAAGATCTTCGTAGAATATGTGGGAGCCAATATGAGCATCCAGGTTCCGCTATTGGTTATTGACCGGAGACTTGTCTTGGTCATGTCTACATTGTTCTCGAACCCGTAGGGTCCGCATGCTTAAGGTTTCGATGACAGTTATATTATGAGTTTATGAGTTTTGATGTACCGAAGGAGTTCAAAGTCCCGGATGAGATCGGGGACATGACGAGGAGTCTTGAAATGGTCGAGATGTAAAGATAGATATATTGGACGACTATATTCGGACATCGGAAAGGTTACGAGTGATTCGGGAATTTTTCGGAGTACCGGAGAGTTAAGGGAATTCGTCGGGGAGTATATGGGCCTTATTGGGCCATACATGAATAGAGGAGAGAGGCCAAAAGGAAGGAGGTGCGCGCCCGCCCTCTGGGCCGAATTGGACAAGGGGTGCAGCCCACTTTTCCTTGTTCCTCTCCCCCTCTTTCCTTCTCTCCTACTCCAATAAGGGAAGGAGGAGTCCTACTCCCGGTGGGAGTAGGACTCCCCCCTTGGCGCGCCCTCCTCCTAGGCCGTCCGCCTCCCTCCCTTGCTCCTTTATATACGGGGGCAGGGGGCACCCCATAGACACAACAATTGATCATTGATCTCTTAGCCGTGTGCGGTGCCCCCCTCCACCATAATCCTCGATAATATTGTAGCGGTGCTTAGGCGAAGCCCTGCGACGGTAGAACATCAAGATCGTCACCACGCCGTCCTGCTGACGGAACTCTTCCCCGACATTCTGCTGGATCAGAGTTCGGGGATCGTCTTCGAGCTGAACGTGTGCTAGAACTCGGAGGTGCCGTAGTTTCAGTGCTTGATCGGTCGGGTCATCAAGACGTACGACTACATCAACCACGTTGTTATAACGCTTCCGCTTCCGGTCTACGAGGGTACATAGACAACACTCTCCCCTCTTGTTGCTATGCATCACCATGATCTTGTGTGTGCGTAGGAAAATTTTGAAATTACTACGTTCCCCAACAGGCAGCCCCCTCCTATTCCTCGGCGGCAGACAACCGCCCCGTGAGACGATGTGAACGGCGAGGGAGACGATGGCAGGGAAGCATCATCGGGCCAACTGCTTTTCTCCTCTTGCAGTTGGGTTCGGTCGACGAAGACTCCACAGGCTCGCTCTGTCAGGACACCCTCACAAACGACACCCTGTAGATGCTTGATCCTTCAATCTCTGGTGGATGCTCCATCTGGGATCGATACTCGCACCATCGCTCCCTCACGATCGGATTCGGTGAATATGTTTGCTCCATGGCCCAGAGGAGCAGCTCTATGTACTCTGGCGTGACTCCCTCCGGGAGTATCGCTGCCTTTTCGCTCTGTTGCAAATATTTGGCCATGGATGTCACCGTCGCCGCTAGTTGGTCCTTGTTGTCAAACCAAGACTGTATCTCCAACATCCTAGCTAGCTTAACAGGGTCGCCGTCTGCGATCCTCATGTATCGGTTGTACTCCTTCATCGATCTACTTCTCCACAGCACCTTCACTCGCCGACGGTGGTTTTTGAATGGAAGAGGAGAGGAGCAGCGCTGGTTTTGGATTGGAATGGGAGAGGAGCGGCGCTGGTTTTGGACTGGAACAGGATAGGAGGGGCGGGGGTTTTGAAATGGAAGAGGAGAGGAGCGGCGCTACATTTAGATTGGAACAGGAGAGGAGCGGCGGTGGTTTAAGAGGAGAAGAGCGGAAGAGCGGCGCTGGTCTTGGAAGTATTTTTTTGTTGTTTCGCGTATTTTGGGTCAAAGTTTGACCACATAATGTATTTGACAAGCAAAATGTGAATGCATGTCACCAAAAATTGTATCGTTTGGTTCGTATCTGAATGTACTTTCAAATTATACTCCCTCCATTTTTGTATACAAGGCCACAAACTCATATTACAGGTACCAAGGTAAAAATCAATGCTATGTTTAAGTCAATGTTGCAAGCTAGCTTGTCACCTTGATTGTCATGTTAATTAATGTGGTTTTTCTCTCCCAAGCACAACAAGCCAACCCTCTTACTCCTCATTGGTTGATTAATGTTGGGAATGCAAGCTAACCTTCTCACTCCCGCATGCACACAAGGGATATTCATGTCCTCGGGTGCTAGTACGAGGCAAACACCATCAATTTTGCCTCGATTAATGTTAGTGGCCTTGTATAGTTGCAAATTGTAATTTTGATAGTGGCCTTGTATACAACGTATAACATATATTTTATGTGCGAAAATCATGGTCAATTATGACCCAGAATAAAAGGGAGACTAGTTAATGTGGGGTCGCTTTCTTAATTGAAGGGTAAATTGATTTTGATTTTGATCCAGTCAGAGCGCACTGGCCCTCTCGTCCAATCCTAAATCGCTGCCGCACACTCCTCTCCCTCTTCTCCATTGCAAAGCCACCTCCTCTCCTCTCCATCATCTCCATTCCAAAACCACCGTCTCGCCTCTCCCTCTTCTCTATTGCAAGACCATCGTCTCTCCTCCGTTTTCTAGACGCTTTGCTCCATGGCACGGGTGCAATCCATGGATACAAAATTAGTATACTGTATACTATTTAAAAGTCGAGGGCGGGGCTTTTCCTGCATGGTAGGCGGTGGGGCAGTTCCACCTAGTCGGTTCGACAGAGACGCGAGAAGATGAGGGAGTAGGCTGCTGCAAACGTAGGGCTGTGTGATTTGACAGCAAGTTACTGCTGAACAGGTGGGGCCCCATGATTTGACTTGCCATTATCATTTTAACTGCGGCACTATGACTGGCGTGAGTCTCCCAGATTCCTGACCACCTCCATACAGGTGCCTCTCCCAATGCTCCACCATGTAGTAGAGGCTGGCTCTTGCATGAGAGCTCACTTCTTCACTTTTTCCTTGCCTCTCTTTCCTCCACATATGCAAAAATTCCATGTAAAGCACACTATTTTACTTACTTTTACTTGCTCCTACAGGTGCTTAAGCTTGCCACATAAGCATAAAGTCTGATGTGGCAAGTTAATCAAGAAGAGAGAGACTATTTTGGTGACCCAAGGAAGAAACAGTGCTAAGCGCGTGTACCTAGGTGAAAAGATAATTTTGAGTCTATAGCTAATTAAATGAAGCAAACTTAGCAACACCATTTCATTGGAAGAGGTCACTCCTTGGCAAATGCAATAAATACACGCGCTTAGCACCGTTTCTTCCTTGAGTATGAAGAAAGAGATAGAGAGCAGTAATGTAGCGACCAGACCTCAAACGGTCCAATCTCTGTGCTCCCGTGTCATCCCTGGATCAGTAATGCTGACACCACACAGTACTTGAAGGATTTATAGCAGAGTAGCAATCACACACTTATTACATCGAGTGTCTCAAGAGAGAACTTATTACAATAAATATGGCTTAAGGCCATCTAATAACGATAACAGCGGAAGGCTTGGAAGATAAGTGAGTCCATCAACTCCAACGGCATCACTGAGTATAGAACCACGACCTAAAACTCCTTAATCGTCGTCTGAAAAGTCTGCAACATTAACGTTGCAGCTCGAAAACGGGTCAGCACATGGAATATGCTGGCAATGTAACACATAGAGAGTAATGAAATGAAACAGCTATTCTATATGCATATTTGGCTGGTGGAAAGCTCTATGGTTACAGTTTTGCGAAAAGCTAATTTTTCCCTACTGCAAAGGAATAAATTTATTTAACTATCATGGTGGTTGTTAAACATCGAGAATGGTTGACAGCATTCTCAATCCCAATTAAACATCATCATTAAACAAAACCCAACAAAATTAATTTTAGAGTAACATGTTGAGATTCACATGATAATCCAGGTACTAGACACTCAAGATGTCCATAACCGGGGACACGGCTAACCATGATTAGTTTATACACTCTGCAGAGGTTTGCACACTTTTCCCCACAAGACTCGATCGCCTCCGTTTGGATTCTCGCACTACACGGTGTTTGAGAAACGGATGACCGAGACATAGTCTTTCAGAAGTGCTAGCACCTTACGATGGGTAGACCGTACCACCTACATCCCCTACATCTGCTAGTCTACCACTTTAAGAGTTCGCACGACTTAGTCAACTATGCTAGAGCCCATAATAGCTTGTGGCTGCACACGGAAGTTTCTAGCATGAATAATCTCATGATCCCTTTGAGCCTGGGTGGCGGTCCATAAAGAAAAACAGGCAATCCTGGAATACCCAGGTACCTCAATCCACCCAGATGTGTGTTTAAGTTGCCACCTTAAATAAACCATTAATTAACAATCTCACATCTGTCATGGATACACTCACCCAATCGACGTCTACTAGCATAGCATGGCATAATGAGCAACGTAGAAGTAACTGCCAAAGGTTTGATAATTAAACAGGTAACAGGTACTACCTCAACTACTTCCCAAACCCACAATTTAATTAGATCCTAATCATGCAATGTGTAAGGATTGATCTAATGCAATAAAACTGGGTGGTAGGAGGTATGATCAAAGTGCTACTTGCCTTGCTGATAATCCGGGAAACCTAGCGATTCAAAGTAACAAGCGGCGCACTGCGAGTACTCTATCGCAAACAAACAAGCATACAATAAGTACTCAACTAATGCACAGGTAAAAATCAAATAAGAGATCTAACCAGAAGGTTCAACTTAAGAACACCGGTTGGCAAAAAAAAATCAAATCGAACGAAGCAATGAAAGACAAACAACAAAAGAAACTGGCTTCGTTTACTATTCTGGATCTAAGGCAATTTTTACAGTGGAAAAAACTTGTTTGAGTTGATTAATCAGAAAGAGGATTTCGGGACAAAACTCCAGGCGCTTGAATCGCCTGATTCCGATAAACGAGCGAAAAGTTAGACTAAAACGAAAATCGGATCAGAAATCGCGATCAGAAAAATCGCGGATTTAATCTGACAAGAAAGAAAAACGACGAACGTTCGTTAAAATGAACGAACGGATGAATGCTCACTATTTAAATAAACCGGAAAACCGATCTATTAAAAAACCGAAACTAAAAAAACGAGCAAAACCATCGGAAAAACCGAACGTTTTTTCGGGAAAAACTGATGACTAAAAAAAACTACCTCCGGCAACTCCGGGGACTATTCCGGTGGCGGCGGCGCGGGGTGAAGGTGGCGCGACAAGACGGCGCGGCGAAGGAGGCGGCGCGGCAAGGTGGCGGCAGGCGCGGGGCTAGGGTTTGGGGGGTTTTGGCTGGGCCTCCCCGGCTTTTAAAGCCGGACGGGCCTTAGTGTCCGGGTCAGACACGGCCCGTAGGTCGGTTGCGCGTTTTTTTATATAAATAGTTACACTCAGAAAAAAAACAAAAGGACTACTAAACGGACTCCAAAAATCCCGAAATAAATTGTCCCCTGCTTCTAAAATCAATCCGCATAGGATGAACATTTATTTGGGGCCTAAATGCAATTTTGAAAAACGCGCATTTTGCCTAAATTCAAATAAAATAGCAAATAAAACCAAATAAAATCTTGTTTGATTTTTTTATTAAATCCTCAATATTTCTTTATTTTTGGGAAAGTCATTTTATTCCCTCTCTCATATTTTTATATTAGAAATAATTGAAGATAAAATAAATAAAATCAAATGATCCTATTCTCACAATTTGAGACAACTCAAACATGAAAATAACGAAATCCCCAACTCTCTCCGAGGGTCCTTGAGTTGCAAAAATTTCTAGGATCAACCAAAATGCAATAAATATGATATGCAATGATGATCTAGTGTATAACATTCCAAATTGAAAATTTGGGATGTTACAAACCTACCCCCCTTAAGATGAATCTCGCCCTCGAGATTCGGGTTGGCCAGAAAATAGGTGAGGGTGGTCTTTCAGCAATTCTTCCTCTCGTTCTCAGGTGGGTTCATCCTCCGTGTGGTGGCTCCACTGAACCTTGCAAAATTTGATAACCTTGCTGCGGGTGACTCGACTGGCATATTCTAGAATCTTAACTGGTTTCTCCTCATAGGTCAAATCACTGTCCAACTGAATTGCTTCCAGTGGTACTGTATCTCTCAGCGGTATGTCAGCCATTTTTGCGTGGCACTTCTTCAACTGGGATACATGAAACACGTCGTGAACTCCTGACAGTCCTTCGGGTAATTCCAACTTGTAGGCTACTTCTCCCATATGCTCCAAAACTTTGTATGGGCCTACAAAACGTGGCACTAGTTTTCCCTTAACTCCAAAGCGCTTAACTCCTCAAAGTGGAGATACTCGAAGATAAACTCGGTCTCCGACTTCGTAAACTATCTCCTTGCATTTAGAATCTACATAACTCTTCTGCCTGGACTGAGCTACCTTGAGCCTACCGTGAATCAATTTCACTTTCTTTTCAGACTCCTTTATTAGATCCGGTCCAAACAACTGGCGGTCTCCAACTTCATCCCAAGACAATGGGGTCCTACACCTCCTTCCGTACAAGGCTTCGAAAGGGGCCATCTTCAAACTGGATTGATAGCTGTTGTTGTAAGACAACTCTGCATATGGCAAATTGTCATCCCAACTATATCCATAATCTAGTGCACAAGCTCTTAGCATATCCTCCAAAATCGGATTGACTCTCTCGGTCTGTCCATCTGTCTGTGGGTGAAAAGCTATGCTAAACTCCAGTCTGGTTCCCAAAGTCTCATGCAACTGATTCCAGAACTTTGAAGTAAACTGGGTTCCTCTATCTGATACAATGCTCCTTGGAACTCCATGCAGACATACGATCCTAGTCATGTATATCTTTGCCAACTTTGCACTAGTATAGGTAGTCTTTACTGGAATGAAATGAGCTACCTTTGTCAAGCGATCGACTACAACCCATATCGAGTCATAGCCTGAATGTGTTCTGGGCAATCCTGTAATAAAATCCATGCCTAGCTTATCCCACTTCCATTCGGGTATCGGCAATGGTTGTAGCAATCCTGCTGGTTTCTGATGCTCCGCCTTCACTCTCTGACATACATCACAAACTACTACATACTCCGCAATATCCTTCTTCATTCCAGTCCACCAGAAAATATCCTTCAAATCCATATACATCTTGGTATTTCCTGGGTGAATCGAGTATGGTGAGTCATGGGCCTCTTGCAAAATTAGCTTCCTGATCTCCGAATCTTTTGGCACATAAACACGGTCTTCAAACCATATGGTATCGTGCTCATCCTCACGAAATCCCTTAGCTTTTCCTTTTCTAATTTTCTCCTTAATAGAAGCAATCTCCTTGTCAGTCTTTTGGGCTTCTCCGGTTTTATCCATCAATGTAGACTGAATCTCCAATGCTGCTACATAGCCTCTTGGAACTATTTCCACACATAGCTCTCGAAGATTTTCGGCTAACTCACTTGGTAAATCTCCCGTCATTAGGGTGTTGACATGGCTCTTACGGCTCAACACGTCAGCTACTATGTTAGCCTTTCCGGGGTGATGATGCAATTTCATATCATAATCTTTGATGAGCTCCAACCATCTCCTTTGTCTGAGGTTCAACTCCTTCTCTGTGAAAATATACTTCAAACTCTTGTGATCCGTGTACACCTCGCAATGGTTTCCAATCAGAAAATGTCTCCAAGTCTTCAATGCATGCACTACGGCTGCTAAATCCAAATCATGCGTAGCATAATTCAACTCATGAGGCTTAAGCTGTCGTGAGGCATATGAAACAACTCTCCCTTCCTGCATCAGCACTGCTCCAAGTCCTCGATGTGAAGCGTCGCAATACACTCATAATCCTTGGTCTGATCCGGTAAAATCAACACTGGTGAGGTAACCAAACGTTTCTTCAACTCCTGAAAACTAGCCTCACATTCCTTCGTCCATATGAACTTGGTATCCTTCTTCAACAACTCCGTCATAGGCTTCGCAATCTTTGAGAAATTCTCAATAAACCTCCGGTAGTATCCTGCGAGTCCAAGAAAACTCCGGATCTCTCCCACGTTGGTTGGTGCTTCCCACTTGGTCACGGTATCAACTTTAGTGGGATCTACTGCTATACCTTCTCTGGATATAACGTGTACGAGAAATCCAACTTCCTTCAACCAAAACTCACATTTGCTAAACTTGGCATATAATTGATGTTCTCTGAGCTTTCCGAGAGCCAAACGCAAATGTTTCTTATGCTCCTCTTCATTCTTCGAGTAAACCAGGATATCATCAATGAACACTACGACGAACTTATCCAAGAACTCCATAAACACTTTGTTCATCATGTTCATAAAATATGCAGGTGCGTTAGTCAGACCAAATGACATAACGGTATACTCGTACAGCCCATACCTGGTGGTAAAAGATGTCTTGGGTATATCCTGTTCCCGAATCTTCAACTGGTGGTATCCTGATCGCAGATCGATCTTGGAAAATACCTTAGCTCCTTGCAATCGATCAAACAGATCCTTGATCATCGGTAGGGGGTACTTGTTCTTGATGGTTACTTCATTCAATCCTTGATAATCGACAACCATCCTTAACGATCCATCCTTCTTTTCTACTATAAGTACTGGCGATCCCCAAGGTGAATAACTTGGGAGAATATATCCTTTATCTAGTAACTCCTTAATTTGTTTCTTAATTTCCACCAAATCCTTTGCAGGCATCCTATATGGTCTCTTTGATATTGGCCCTGTGCCTGGCAAAAGCTCAATCAAAAACTCAATATCTCTATCCAGTGGCATGCCTGGCAACTCTTCTGGAAATACATCAGGGAAATCCTTCACTACTGGTACTTCCTCCTGCACAACTCCTGTTAAGCAATTTACTTGAGTCCTCTTTGGCACATGTCGGGATACATACTTGATCCTTCTCCCTTCTGGGGTGGTAAGCAAAATTGACTTACTGGCACATTCAATATTCCCTTCATACTTTGACAACCAATCCATGCCTAATATCACATCCAATCCTTGGGATTCCAACACTATTAGGTCTGAGGGAAAAACATAGTTACCAATTCTTAATGGTAACCGATCACACCATAGACTAGCCATATATTCTGCTCCAGGGGAGGTTACTAACATGGGTGACCTAAGGGCTTGGGTTGGCAGTTTATACTTATCCACAAATCCCCTTGATATGTATGAATGCGATGCACCAGTATCAAAAAGAATGAGTGCAGTAAATGACTTAACCAAAAACTTACCGATTACTACATCCGGCTGCTCTTCAACCTCCTCCATGTTAACGTGGTTCACCTGTCCCTTCTTGAAAGGGTTCGGCTTCTTCCCATAGCTTCCATTCTGGGATTCAGGACATTCATTGGCATAATGTCCGGTCCTCTGACACTTAAAGCAAGTGACTTGGCTCGGGTCTTTCTTGGCTGGGGTTGATGGGTTGGTACGGTTCTGGCCGTTGCTTCCTCCATTCCCATTACCATTCCTAGGGCCATTGTGATTGTGCGAGCTACCTCCTCCATGGGTATGCTGAAAATGTCCTCCCGGCCTAGGGGTAAATCATGGTTTCTGCTGAGCTCCTGAATTGTACTTTCCTTGTGCATACTTCCTCTTGTGATTCTCAATTTGCTGCTGCGTCCCTTCAATCATGAGAGCACGATCTACCAACTCCTGGTAGTTGTTGAAGGTTGCTACCATCAACTACATGCTCAACTCATTATTCAGTCCTTCCAGAAATTTCTCCTGCTTTGCTGCATCAGTAGCAACGTCATCTCGGGCACAACGTGCTAATTTACTAAAGTCTTCCACATACTGGCCAACTGTCCGTCCTCCTTGGTGCAAGTTGCGAAACTCTCGCTTCTTCATGGCCATAGCTCCTGCTGAAACATGGGCAGTACGAAAAGCCTGCTGAAACTGGTCCCATGTGATAGTATCGACAGGGGAAGCGGCTGTGAAATTCTCCCACCATGATGCTGCGGGTCCTTCAAGCTGATGTGCGGAAAACTTCACCTTCTCCGCATCCGTGCATCCTGATGTGGTCAACTCTCTAGCTGTCTTGCGGAGCCAATCATCTGCTGCTATCGGCTCGGTGCTACTGGAAAACACTGGTGGATTCAGCCTAAGAAAACGGGCTAAGTGATCAACAGGTGGTGGTGGTGGTGGGTTGTTGTTGTTGTTGTTCCCCTGGTTCTGATTCTGGACTAGCAACTGCATCAATGTGTTCTACTGCTGGATCAACTGAGTGAGCTCCGGTGGAAAGGTAAATCCGGGGTCACGTCTCGGAGGCATCTGGGGGTTTAGAAAAGATGAGATTTAAGAATAGAGAGGGTCTAAAGAGAAAACACTACCCATATGCACATGAGGCAAAGCAAACAATTCACTTCATTCATTCAATCAAACAAGGGCTTACAATCGGTCTAACTATCGCAAAAGTGCTCGGACTATAATATTTACATGGTGGACTACTACTACTGATGAGGTGGTCTACTAGAAATATTCTTTGGTTCATACTCCATGATATCTGCTCCGACTTCATCAACAAAGTCATCATCGCTATCGTCGGGATCCGAGTCGATGTCGTCGATGATGATGTAGTCTTCGGGGCGAATCTCCTTGGGTTCTTCGTCTTCTTCTACCGGTGTAGGGCCTCCCATAAATATTCTGATCTTGATTGTTAGGTCGGCATTCTTATCCACTAATACTTCAATTTCTTCTTCATAATCTTCACGAGTAGCCTTGAGTTCTTCCTCCAGTTCCTTGATTCTTGTCTTTGCCTTCTTCGGGTCTATCATGTCGGCGCACATCTGATTCTCCTGACGTCTAATGTGCTGGTTTAACTCCTGGATGAAAGCTGCAATTGATCTATCCTTCCTGGTGGTGATCATCTCCTAGTGCTCATCTCGGCGCCCACAAATCTGGTAGATAGTATCCTTGAGATCATTGCGGTAGACTTCTCCAATGCATCCCATGGGGATGTGAGCCGCCATGCTGTTTCCTAGATTCCAAGTTGGTGCATCAAAAGAAAACTCTATGGGCTCAGTGACTGGCATGAACGTCCTTCCTGGAACTTGAACTTGAATCATCCAGCGCTCTTCTTCATGTCAAGTGGCGTTGTAGGTTCCGGTGAAGCTTGGTACTCCTATGTTCAGGTATCTAGTGACTTCCTTCAAGTGACGTCCAAACGGTGTGTCTTCATCCGGTTGAGTGAACTTGTTCCTTGCATCCGCCATCCTAAAAGAGTTGAAAAGATGAGGAGTCGGAAAGAGAAGAGAGTGAGTAGTGATCTAGGCCTTTAGCTTAGTGGTCGTGTCCTATAGTCAGCGTGTGCTCTGATACCATCTTGTAGCGACCAGACCTCAAACGATCCAATCTCTATGCTCCGGTGTCATCCCTGGATCAGTAATGCTGACACCACACAGTACTTGAAGGATTTATAGCAGAGTAGCAATCACACACTTATTACATCGAGTGTCTCAAGAGAGAACTTATTACAATATATATGGCTTAAGGCCATCTAATAACGATAACAACGGAAGGCTTGGAAGATAAGTGAGTCCATCAACTCCAACGGCATCACTGAGTATAGAACCACGACCTAAAACTCCTTAATCGTCGTCTGAAAAGTCTGCAACATTAACGTTGCAGCCCAAAAACGGGTCAGCACATGGAATATGCTGGCAATGTAACACATAGAGAGTAATGAAATGAAACAGCTATTCTATATGCATATTTGGCTGGTGGAAAGCTCTATGGTTACAGTTTTGTGAAAAGCTAATTTTTCCCTACTGCAAAGGAATAAATTTATTTAACTATCATGGTGGTTGTTAAACATCGAGAATGGTTGACAGCATTCTCAATCCCAATTAAACATCATCATTAAACAAAACCCAACAAAATTAATTTTAGAGTAACATGTTGAGATTCACATGATAATCCAGGTACTAGACACTCAAGATGTCCATAACCGGGGACACGGCTAACCATGATTAGTTTATACACTCTGCAGAGGTTTGCACACTTTTCCCCACAAGACTCGATCGCCTCCATTTGGATTCTCGCACTACACGGTGTTTGAGAAACGGATGACCGAGACATAGTCTTTCAGAAGCGCTAGCACCTTACGATGGGTAGACCGTACCACCTACATCCCCTACATCTGCTAGTCTACCACTTTAAGAGTTCGCACGACTTAGTCAACTATGCTAGAGCCCATAATAGCTTGTGGCTGCACACGGAAGTTTCTAGCATGAATAATCTCATGATCCCTTTGAGCCTGGGTGGCGGTCCATAAAGAAAAACAGGCAATCCTGGAATACCCAGGTACCTCAATCCACCCAGATGTGTGTTTAAGTTGCCACCTTAAATAAACCATTAATTAACAATCTCACATCTGTCATGGATACACTCACCCAATACATGTCTACTAGCATAGCATGGCATAATGAGCAACGTAGAAGTAACTCCCAAAGGTTTGATAATTAAACAGGTAATAGGTACTACCTCAACTACTTCCCAAACTCACAATTTAATTATATCCTAATCATGCAATGTGTAAGGATTGATCTAATGCAATAAAACTGGGTAGTAGGAGGTATGATCAAAGTGTTACTTGCCTTGCTGATGATCCGGGAAACCTAGCGATTCAAAGTAATAAGCGGCGCACTCCGGGTACTCTATCGCAAACAAACAAGCATACAATAAGTACTCAACTAATGCATAGGTAAAACTCAAATAAGAGATCTAACCAGAAGGTTCAACTTAAGAACTCCGATTGGCAAAAAAATCAAATCGAACGAAGCAATGAAAGACAAACAGCAAAAGAAACTGGCTTCGTTTACTATTCTAGATCTAAGGCAATTTTTACAGTGGCAAAAACTTGTTTGAGTTGGTTAATCGGAAAGAGGGTTTCAAGACGAAACTCCAGGCGCTTGAATCGCCTGATTCCGATAAACGAGCAAAAAGTTAGACTAAAACGAAAATCGGATCACAAATCAAGATCAGAAAAATCGCGGATTTAATCCGACAAAAAAGAAAAACGACGAACGTTCGTTAAAATGAACGAACGGACGAACGCTCACTATTTAAATAAACCAGAAAACCGATGTTTTAAGAAACTGAAACTAAAAAAAACGAACAAAACCGTCGGAAAAACCGAACGGTTTTTGGGGAAAAAACGGCGACTGAAAAAAAACTACCTCCGGCAACTCCGGCGACTATTCCGGCGGCGGCGGCGCGGCACGGCGGCGGCGCGGCACGGCGGCGGCGGGCACGGGGCTAGGGTTTGGGGGGTTCCGGCTGGGCCTCCCCGGCTTTTAAAGCCGGATGGGCCTTAGTGTCCGTGTCGGACACGACCCGTAGGTCGGTTGCGCGTTTTTTTATAAATAGTTACACTCAGAAAAAAAGGACTACTAAATGGACTCCAAAAATCCCGAAATAAATTTTCCCCGGCTTCTAAAATCAAGCGGCACAGGATGAACATTTATTTGGGGCCTAAATGCAATCTTGAAAAACGTGTATTTTTCCTAAATTCAGATAAAATAGCAAATAAAGACAAATAAAATCTTGTTTTATTTTATATTAAATCCTCAATATTTATTTATTTTTGGGAAAGTCATTTTATTTCCTCTCTCATATTTTTATATTAGAAATAATTAAAGATAAAATAAATAAAATCAAATGATCCTATTCTCACAATTTGAGACAACTCAAACATGAAAATAACGAAATCCCCAACTCTCTCCGAGGGTCCTTGAGTTGCGAAAATTTCTAGGATCAACCAAAATGCAATAAATATGATATGCAATGATGATCTAGTGTATAACATTCCAAATTGAAAATTTGGGATGTTACAAGTAAAAAAATACACTTATATCCAACCTTGTTGTAGTATGGGTGACTAAGTGACGACTATGTATGACATGCCAACATCAGATAGCCTAACACACCGTGTTAAATCTCCAAGGGCGCGACCGCGCGAGCGACGCGATGGTCATGGTAGGCACGACCATGATACGAGGTGCTGGCAGCCCTTGGATCTGAGATCAAACGGTCGCATGCTAAGTTGCTGAAAATTTGCAGAATAACCCTCCAGGATAGGATATTCACCCATAGGTCTAGAATCACGCCATGCAACCGTTCGATCTCAGATCCAAGGGCTCTCGGAAGCCCATATCATGGGAGAATGGAAAGCCACTACCCTGCCGTTCGCACGCTGGCAGTTCGCTCCTACTCGTCCCCGCACATCCTTCAATACTACGGCGGTTCGCTCCTAGTCGTCCCGTCCATTCACATTATGACAGTTCCACTAATTTTAACCCTCCTCCCAAATCCATGGCATCCCAAATCTCCACGATCGGCGGTGAGTACAAGGTTAGAACCATCACCGGCGATGAGTTCGACGTCATCTACACCCGTTCTTCCGCGACAGTGAAAGGATGCCTTTCTCGCTTCAGACGCATGTTCAAAGACTCAGATGATGAGTGGGTCGCTGGGCTAGATGTTGAGTACACCACAGTCCTGGGACGAGAGAAGGATCTAAAGGACGAAGAGAGGAAGAAGCCCGCCGTGATCCAGGTTTGCGTGCATGACTTATGCTTGGTATACCACATATGCCATGCCGACGTTGAGTGCCAGGATTTTAAGGATTTCCTCGAGAGCAACCTAGTCAAATTCATTACTGTAGACTTTCATAACGACAAAGAAGTCCTGCATCGGATAGGCCTTGTTGTAGGCAACACCTTCGACCTCCAGAAGAATCGGCTGGTGTCCTCTCATCAGCCTTCAATGCTGACTCTGGCAGGAGCCATGGTTCATCCTTCTTACGGTAAACTGGAGAAACCTCATTACACGTTTCATCGTCATGCATGGCAGCGGAATTTACTAGATATATACCACATCCACTACGCTGCAATGGATGGCTACCTTTGCTTCAATATCTACAAGGGTTGGATGAAGAGCAACAGCCAAGTGTGCGGTTCAAGCAAAGAAGTATCAGCCAAGAGGAAGAGGGACAAGGACGAAGTCGAGGACGTGGACGAGGACTCCGAGTAAGGTGGCAGTGTCATTGCTCATGGTGGTTCTAATGCAGTGTCTACCGGAATAGTTGCAAAGTTTAAATTCAGGTGTGGTTAATTTAATTTGAGGGGTGTGTTGTGCTGAGCCCCCAGCAGAACTATGTTATGTTTCTTCCCGTTACTTTAACTCTTCAGTACGTAGATACTAGTATTTCTTACATTTCATCTTTTAGTTGGTATAGTACTACCACTCGTTTCTTCACATTATATACGTACAATATATATGGCCAACATCATATAGCCAACAGTTTAGTTGTCAAAGAATTTTAGGATGCTTAGTTTTGTCAAAGAATTCTAGGATGCTTAGAGGGTGCTTGGATCCAAGGGACTTATTTTAGTCTGACTAAAAATAGTCTCTTTAAGAGGCTAAAGTTCCAAGAACCCCTGACTAAAGAGGGGCTAAAACTAGTCTTGAGACTAATTTTTTTAGTCTGGGGTACCCCTACTAAAATGTGGATTAGTCCTCTCTCTACTCATTTAACTCCTCTCCTTTAACACACCTGAGTTCTGGATTGGAGGGTTTGGAGGATAATAAATGCTCATTAACTTGATTTAGCCTTTTTAGTATTTGGATCCAAGCATGGGTGAGGCTAGCATGTTTTAGTCCCACTACTTTTAGTCATGGGACTAAAACGTATCCAAGCACCCTCTTAGTTTTATTTGAGGGGTGGGTTGTGCTAGACACCATTATTGTGACTAGCCTTTCTAATAGTACTATATGCATAATTTGGTGACGAGCGCTCTCTATATGTACCACCTTTTTTTAATTTCAAGTTTTGCTCCATGGCGCAATCCATCGATACTACTGTTGTATAAAAGTATACATTTTTTAAAAGGCTAGAGGGCGGAGCAGTCTAGCTTGGTCGGTTTCACGAGAGGCGAGGGCCTTTGTGATTTGACGGCTCATTACCGCTGGAAGGCGGGGCCTTGTGATTTGACTGCTCGTATAAATGCGCCGACGACCTGATCGAGGAGGAGCAAAGAACTGTGCGGTATACTCAAGTTTTCCACTGGAGTAGTACTACGATGGAGGAGCACGAAACACGGCAGCCCAGTGCCATATGGCGATAAAAAATGATCTAATTTGCTAGTCATCTCATTGTTAGGTTCTATTCATTCCCTCAAAAAAACATTGTTCTATTCATGCCTCGCAGAGAACGTGACACGTGCGGCGAAACACCCGAAGCAAAAGATGAAACACAGCAGCAAAAGAAGAAGGAAGATTATCACCCCAAATGATCTAATTCGCCGCGGAGTCGTAACTGCTTCTTCATCGCCTCCACGACCTCCATCTCCTTGCACGTATCCTCCGCCATCTTCATCATTGTGTCCATGACGCGACATTTCTCGACGTGAGCCTTCATCATCTGTTCCACGGCCATATTACGTACCTTGACAGCAGCCGGGTGCTCGATGTGGAGCTTTGCCAACTCTTCCTTCTGTTCCATGGCGAGGGCCTGCAGCATCTTCATCGAGGAACTACTATTCTCATGCAGCTTCTTCCATCCGGCGTTCTTCTCCTTCAATAGGTAGATCTCGTGGCAGAGCTTCGCATTGTCCTCCCGAAGTCGCAGGATTTCGCCGGTCGCCTTCTTCTCCGAGGCAATGCTCTTCTTCAGCAGCATCACCAAGCCGGCAGTCAACTCCCCCTGCTGATTGAGCTCAGCGGGCATGTCATCGAGGCTCTCCTTCAGCAACTCCATCAAGCCTTGGATGAACTCCTTCTGCTTATTGAGCTGATCGGGCATGAAGTCAAGGGATAACGACTCCAGCTTTGCCAGCTCGGCATGTTCGCCTCCGCGGCTAGGGCACTCCTGGGAGCCATCGCCTGCCCGTGAGAGATCTTTCGAGGTCTCTGCATGGCGGTGAGCCCTTTCTTTTTTTTCCACGGCCTTGGTTGCCGCTCCCTTGTTACAAGTAGTTCTCTACCTAGAGCTCTGCTCAACGGCCATGGCAACGACGGACGAAGAAGAAGCACTTATGAGGAGGAAAGGTAGAGTGATTTTCGGTTAGGTAGTTCCCCTTTTTATAACCTAAGTACTAGCACTAGTACTAATACCTGCATATTGGGAACACGTTCAGGTTTGGTACGTACTACTAGTAGGTGGGAGCAGGCTTTCGAATGTGATGGGAACAAGGTAAAGATTAATTGATGGTTTTGGTTTCGAGGCCCGAAACGGCTCCCGATGAGTTTAACAGAACATAAATTTCAAGTACTACACTGCTCAAATGCGTAAATATTATGTTACTGTCAAAAATTGGCACAAAATATGAAGGAGACCAATGGAAGTACTACTAGCAACCCACCATTTAACTACTCGCATGCACGCAGTGGAGTAATAATGTCTTTCTTCCACCCTCACGTCCACTCAATTTGCGTGCGCTGTATTAATTGACCATCAATGAAGTGGACGACTTTACACGCGTCAAATTATCACATGGGGTGGATCTTGGTACAAAATTGCGTCCGCCCATGTACCCGCATGTGCGTGCGAGGAATGAGTGCGTGCATGGCATGCGTGCACATCTTCGCTTCGTGCATGTACCGCCAGTATGGCTCAGGAAGGACGAGTATATTCTTCTAGAACCAGCAGCACATCAGTGTGATCAATCCACGCAAGGAGGTCGCGACAACGCCTACACATGTGCCAGTGGCTTCATGAACTGTAAGAGAGACACTATGTAGCGTGCCATTGGTATTCTAATTTACGTGTTTTGCACATACTCGAAGTACTAGTAAGGTACACGTGCATTGCACGCATTAGATTTTGCAACCAAATTATGAATAAATACCACACTATAGCATGTAAGCTCTGAGTCATATATGCCTGATGTAGCCCTTCGTTTAATTCTTATAGTTCATCTCATTCAAAATCAATTAGTTTTTATAAAAAAGCTAAGAACGCGGGAATAGGAAAAACATGGGATTATAGTGGAATGTCGTCTTGAATCCTACAGGATTGTACGAGTGTTTGATTGTGCATAGAAAAAACGTAGAGTTCTTTCAAAGAGGTTTGAGTGGATGGGATATTTCCTATGAAATCTAGTGCAAATGAATCATATGGAAAAATTCCTATGGTTTACAATCCTACGAATCAAACAACCAAGATAGGAAAAATTCCTAATGATTAGAATCCTCCAAAATTCCTTTGAGAATCCTTTGAATCAAAGAAGCCCTTAATCTATTTTATGATTCATGGAATTGTGCGTTGTAAAGCATAAAGTAAAAAAAATAATGGCAATTCAGCTAGGAAAAAGTTTGGGCGGTTATGATACGGAAGATTCTAGAACAAAAGAGAACCACTGCTGTTTTGAGGTTTGTGTATTATGCTTAAGTTCAACCATGGAGTCTGCTAGATTGTACATGTGGCAAAATCCGGTGGGGGGCTAGAAGATGGTGCGAGGGGCCAAGTGGAGGGAGACTATGAAGGAATGCACAAGTGCGAGATCGATATTTAGAGAGAGAGGGCGAACACGTGCGTTGATGCGCGCAGTGGCGGAGCCATGAAAAATAAATGAGCTAGGGGGCCAAGCAGTGCTAATCCTTTACGAGGAGGGTCAATTCATGAACTTAAACCATTTTAGCAGCAATTTTCTAATGATCACATTCATATTAGCCTTGATATATAGTGATGTTAGGGGGGAGGGGCAGGGCCCTTACTGCCCCCTGTCTCCGCCATTGTGCACGCGTCTGAGAGATGAAGTGGAAGGCATGGATGATGAGAGGGGGGCATTGGATACATAATTAATGTGGGTGTATTAGCTATATATGTTAATCCTATATAGAGAGGTATAGATTGATCGATGTGGACGTGGGGAAGAGGGTGAGACCTCACTGGATATATCGATTGATTGGTTTGTGTGGAAAACTATGAAAGACCTAGCTATATACACACATACATAGAGGAACATCGATCGTTGCGCATGCACGCGTGAGAGATAAAGAATGCCTGATATGATGGAGAGGGGGATGTGTGTTCGTGTGTGCCTTCATGGGAGACCGACCTAAAGAAAAAGATTGCATGCGTGCGATGGATAATGCCGACTGGTAGTGTGTGTGAATGCATGCACAAGAGAAAGTTAGTGGTACAATTATAAAGAGAAGACTACTGTGTGGGTGTAAAAGAATATCTGAATAGGTGAGGTCACAATCAATGTAAAGTTGAATTCAAATATTTGAATAAGAGACCCTGATGTTTGAAACCCATGCATGCATGAATATAATGGAGATCTATGCGGTGTGGTTTGGAAACGAGCATGTTGTAATGTATACACATTGAACAAGGTCAGACTGATTAGAATTTGAGATACCGATGTCAGACATCATTTGGCCACGTCGCATCCGTGCATGGACACACTAGTCTAATTGGAGATGATGGGCGGCTTTTGCATCACATATCTATATCTATACCCCTATATATATATATATATTATATTTTATATATTTTTTATATTGTGTGCAGGTAACTTTAACTTTGAAAGATGGTCGTTGGATGAGGCGAATCTGATGGTCCAAAGATGGCAAATTTGAGCACTACTGGCCGTTGGATATCATCTAGATTCCACCAGATTTCGCCACATGTATATTCTAGAAGACTCCATGGTTGAACTTAAGCATAATGCACAAACATCAAAACACAAGCACTTCTTATTTGTTCTAGAATCTTCCGTATCAGAATTACCCAAATATTTTTCTACATGATTTGCCATTATTTGTTTTTACTTTATGTCTTACGACGCACAATTCCATGAATCTTAAAATAGATTAGCTTTCTTATAAAAATTAGATGATTTTGAATGAAATGAACTATAAGAATTAAACGAACATCTACATCATGGATATATGACTCAAATCTTGCATGCTATAATGTGGTATGTATTCATAATTTGGTTGCCAAATCTCATGCGTGCAATGCGCATGTACCTTACTCTAGTCTAAATGGTGTTTGTGTGTGTGTTGTGCGTGTTGAGGTGCAAATTGTCTTTTTTGGGTACACGTTAAGCTTGTTCTTTCGAAATTTCAAGCCGCGCATTGTTATGCCGAAAATTCAAGCTAGCGTATATCATGCTGCGAAACTCCCGCCTCTTCAACCCGCGCCTTGTTAGCCCGAAATATTTAAGATATATCTTTGTCTCGTTGTGCTCTGACAACTCCCTCCATCTCAACCCGCGCCTTGCTATTCCGAAATTACAACGCGCGCGAAAACTCCCACCTCCTGTGAAATCCCGACACGCGAAATGCCCATGGTACCCCTGAACCGAAAGAACTGCCTCAAATCGGTGGGGGTACTTTCATAACTTACCCCACATTTCGGACAAGCGCGTCTCTAAGCCATGGTTCCCCACTGCCATCCCATCCACCCACCCATTCGTACACCGAGGCCGCGAAAACCCGCAATGAAACCCCACACCCTGCTCCGTCCGCCACCCAGCTGGAGCCTCTTCCCCGACGATGTCGTCCACAGCAACACCTCGATGTCCCTCATCCACCGTATCAGATGAGGATCCGTCGTCAATCTCATCGTCCCGCCGGTTTAGCCACACCGTCCTCCACTTCCAAGGAGCTGCCCCGACGTTTCCCTCGTCTTTCGTGCCACCTCCATTCCCACACCGCCGTCTTCACCTGCACCACCGGAAGAGCATCGTCATCATTGTTTCCTCGGATGAAGCTGCGGCCTAATCAGCGCCACCAAAGAGGTTGTACACTAATCATCGCATTTTCTTCTTGATTCGATCTCACGGTGCTGCCGGCACTCGGTCCTGAGCCGACACGGCGCGGCTCCATCCACGGTGGCGTCGCCGACCACTTCCTCCACGGCGTCGCTCCCTCGGCGGCGACGTCCACATCAGTAGGACCTGCTTCTGCTTTAGCTCTCGCTTGCACTGCTGCTCTGCTCTTGCTCTCGGTCCCCTGCCTGGTCTGCTCTTGCTATTGCTCTTGCTCGCGCTGCTGCTCTCGCTCTTGCTCTTGCATGCGATGCTGCTCCGATTTAGCTACACTTCACTCCGATGTCGCCGGGGTGAAGGAAGAACCAGTTGCAGCGGGGTGGGAGGCTCACCGGAGAGGTACCCCACTATCTATCTTAGGGTTCAGGATGGGGGCGATGGTCGCTAGCGGTGGCGGGGAGTTGGCGGGGCGGTGGCATGGGGATTGCCAGAGAAAAAGCTCGGCACGGGGGGGCCTAGAGGGATGGCCGCGGCGGCGGACCGGCGGTGGGGAGTGTTTTCGGGGCAGGCGGGGCGGCGCACCACCGGCCGCGGGCGGCGGGGGGCTGCTGTTTGGCCGGCTCAGGGGGTGGAGGTTGAAGATGAACCGCGGACCCTTGATTTCGTATCCAACGGCTGCAAAATCGACTGACCAGAGATGAAAAAGTCAGTCGACCGACGTGTAGCCTCACCTTGCTAGTGCATTTAGTTTCGACAGCAAAATTCAGTTTCGACAGCAAAATTCAGTTTCGACAGTTAAGTTCAGTTTTGATAGTTAAGTTCAGTTTCGACAGTTAAATTCAGTTTCAACAGTTAAGTTCAGAGATGAGCGGCTGATGTATTTTACATCTAGCACTTTGTGTTTATGTATTTTACGTCATGTATTGGAGATGCTATTAGAATTCCACTCAGGTTAACGTTGTTCGTTGTCTCTCTTGTCCTGCTTCAGCCTCGGCGTTGTACAACTCACCGGAGCTGCTCCAACGACGAAACCCTCCATCATAGTGGAGCAGTACCTCGGGCTCCATCTCCAGATGCCTAAGATCTTCTTCCCCTCCTCCGACAGCCAAGTCAGCCGGAGCATCCTCACCGGCCAACCCAATCACGCTGAGATCGACATGGCTTCACCAAAGAGGTTGTACACTTGTTGCATCTCTTTTTTACTCTACATGTTATATATATTGTCCACTGAGCACTCATAGTAACTGGAAATACAATTATTTTATCCTACTATATGACAAGCAGTGAGGTACTAGGCAACTTAGCTATCCATGATGGACTCTCTTGAATGCCATCATTATTTATCTCTGCGCGTTTGAGCTGTGCATTTGTCGATGGGCCTGGGAGTTGAGCTAGTATGGCAGTGGCCTGGGTCCAAAGTAATAGAAGTAGCACAAAAACATTTTTTTAGTGTAGGATTTTCCTTGCTGAAGCCTGCCTACTAGAATCGCCAGTGCTTGAAAGGAAAAGTGAACGAAAAACATCGGAATTGGAAAGTTTCCTATGGTACTACTTTTCATGAATTTGGTGCAAAGGAATGGAGCAAAGGAAAACTGTAGGATTTGTTCCTTTAGTGTCTCCTTGAAAGAAAAACCATAGGAATTCTAATTTCCACTTCTCCTCCTTTTCATATTATTATTCATCAAGCACAAGACTAAGAGATAGTAGCATAATAGCATTATAACCGTACATTTGCTTGTGGTTTGACTTAATCTCACCATGCTTTTTTGCATCCTGTGATCTTCCAATTGTTGTGAATCAAACACCCAGATTGGCTGAAATCCTGTGTTTTTAAATTCTCTATTTTGCACGTGCATTCCTATCCTATTCCTGTCCATTTCCTATCCCTGCATTGTTAGAATCCTCAAATTCAAACAAGCCCTTACTCAATTACTTCTGTTACAGATATGTGTCAAAGAAAACCTTGTGTGGTTTGTCCTGCTCCTGCGGCGCTGTGTTCCACCCCAGCTCAGCTGCTCCAACGACGGAAGGGTTCACCACAGCAGGGATCCGCTCTCCAGACTGTCTTTCGCCACCTCAGATCTTCTTCCCCGCTGCCGGCAGCCACGGCAACTGCATTACCATCATCAACTAAGCAGATGACCTTGAGGACCACACGGGTCCACAAGAGAGGTCGCACTCTTCTGTGTCTGCTTATGTTATGTGTCGCTTAATATGATGACATGCTACATTATCATCGTGTTCACCTATTAGACTCTGAGTCAGGTCCAAATTAATGCTGAAACATGAGTTTTTAAATGGTTGTGGGGTACATATTGGGGCAGCAATCAGTACTATCTATCTACTATCTGGTTAATCTCCGGTGTCTACTATGAGTTTCATGTTGGGTGCAAATAAACATTAAAGGAGCCATTATCTGTATTTTTTAACTAAAGCTATTATCTGCCTGCTATCATTGGTTTTGGGTCTATCCATAGTTTGCTACCATCACTCTAGATTTGTGCATGCACTCCTTACATAATCTCACTATGTTTTATTCCTATGCATGCCAGTTATTGTACACAATGGAACTGATCATGTAGAGCAAAAGAGACGAGCCTTGCGTGGCAATAAAATTTCATGCAGATGTCGTTCCATGGTGGGCGCAAAGGCAGCCCCCCTCCACCCATTTCGGATCGTAATCAAGAGGAAGATAACTATTATGAGGGGGATTCAGAAGGAGAAGACCACTCCTATTTACCCCATGAGGTCTTCGCTCTAACTTGGCATGCCGATGTTGGCAATATCATGCATATGGTGCCTTGCATTGCTTACTGTATACATTAAAGATGTCATCTGCTTAGTTTAGACATGCTTTGTGTCAATGCCATCTATTTAGTTTCTTTATCGTATATGTGAATCATGCAATGCCATCTTGTCTAGCCAGGCATCATATATGTGAATTTTGCAATGCCACCCTGGTTAGCCAGTCATCTTATATGTGAATTATATCATGCCATCATTTTTTTATTACGTGTTAAATTTGTCAACAATTTTAGTACATTCAATTACTCTTCCTGTGCATCAGCCATTTGACACGGTCATGGAAAATCTGGAGTGGAAACAAGGTCTTTAGAGCAGACAATGCTATCTGACGAAGCGCATGTCTTGCCGGTTACCGATAGCTCCTCAGAGGAGGATTTAGAGACAGATGACCAATCATATTCCCCCCCTCCCCCGAGGTGCATGCCCTAACTTGGTAGGGTTATGTTGCTCATATCGTGCGTATGGTATCTTGCATTGCTATGTCATTTGCTTAGTTTAGACATGCTTTGTGTGAATGCCACCTGTTTAGTGTCTAATTACCATATATGTGAATTATGCAATGCCATCTTGTTGCAAGACATTATATATGTGAATTATGCAATGTTATCTTGTTGTAAGGCATTATGTATGTGAATTATGCAATGCCATGCTGTTTAGGCAAGCGTCATATATGTGAATTATATCATGCCGTCCTTTTTTGTATTTCTCATTGCTTTTGTCGACAATGTTTGTATATTCAACTGCTCTTCCTGTGCATCAGCCATTTGAATTGGTGATGGAGAAATCTGGAGTGAAAACAAGGTCTTCAGAGCAGACAATGCTAGCTACTGAAGCAGATATCTTGCTGGTTACAGATAGCTCTTCAGAGGAGGATTCAGAGGCAGATGACCAGTCCTATTATCCCCCTAAGGTGTATGCTCAAACTTGGCAGGGTTATATTACTCATATAATGCATATGTTGTATTGCAATGCTTAGTTTTTACATCATATACACAATATTGAATGCTATCTCCTTAGTTGACACATCATATATGCAATTGCCCTCTGCTCACTTCCTTAGTATATAAATCATATATTTGAATTATTTCATGCCATGATGTTTACATAGACAGCATGTATCTGAATTATGGCATGCCAACCCATTTTCTAAAGACATAATATAGTTATATCATCTCATCTTGTTTACATAGTCATCATATTTAAATTATGTCATTCTATCCGTGAATTATATCATGCCATCATGTTTCCATCGACGACATGTTTGTGATTTATGGCATTCCAACCACTTTAATAGACACATCGTATAGTTATATCATGTCATCCTGTTTACATAGTCATCATATTTTGAAGTATGTCATTCTATCATGTTTAGTTAGCCATCATACATGTGAAATTGTGTCATGCTATCCTGTTTAATTAGCCATCATATATGTGAAATTATGTCCTGCTATTCTGTTTGCTTAGACAACATAAATGTGAATTATTTCATGCCCTGTTTTCTTCCCTACTATCCATTGCACCTGTCTATCTTACAATGTCTGTACATTCAATTACTTTTCTTATTTATCAGCCATTTCAATTGGAGGGAGTGATGGCAGTATCTGTGTAAAAACACGGTCTTCAGAAAAGATCGTGCTACCTGTCGATGCAGATAGAACCACGGTTGTACTTTCCCAAGAACCAGCCCCACCACACATAACCCACACTCATGCAGATTGTACCCCTACCCAGTTGGACAGAGAACCAGCTACACCCCTTCTAACCCCAACCCCAGCAGATAGACACCCAGTTCCCGTTGACACAACACCGTCTCCACCACAGAGCACCCAAACACGAGCAGTTAGTAAGGCAACTGCAGTGCCCAAATCACGAGGACCACTAAGGGAGTCCTGGATTAGGGGGTCTCCGGACAGCCGGATTATATCCTTTGGCCGGATTGTTGGACTATGAAGATACAAGATTGAAGACTTCGTCTCGTGTCCGCATGGGACTCTACTTGGCGTGGAAGGCAAGCTAGGCAATAAGGATATGTATATATCCTCCTTTGTAACCGACCTTGTGTAACCCTAGCCCCCTCCGGTGTCTATAAACCGGAGGGTTTTAGTCCGTAGGACAACATACAATCATACCATAGGCTAGCTTCTAGGGTTTAGCCTCTCCGATCTCGTGGTAGATCAACTCTTGTACTACCCATATCATCAATATTAATCAAGAAGGACGTAGGGTTTTACCTCCATCAAGAGGGCCCGCACCTGGGTAAAACATCGTGTTCCCTGCCTCCTGTTACCATCTGCCTTAGACGCACAGTTCGGGACCCCCTACCCGAGATTCGCCGGTTTTGACACCGACATTGGTGCTTTCATTGAGAGTTCCTCTGTGTCGTCGCCGTTAGGCTTGATGGCTCCTACTATCATCGATAGCGATGCAGTCTAGGATGAGACTTTTCTCCCCGGACAGATCTTTGTGTTCGGCGGCTTCGCACTGCGGGCCAACTCGCTTGGCCATCTGGAGTAGATCGAAAGGTACGCCCCTGGCCACAAGGTCAGGTTTGGAAGCTTAAACTACACGGCCGATATCCGCGGAGACTTGATCTTCGACGGATTCGAGCCTCTGCCTTGTGTGTCACGCGGTCACGATGAGTACGATTTAGCTCTACCATCAGACAGTGTTCAGGAGATCGCATCGGCAGCCGCTCCGACCCTCAATTCGGAGCCAGTTGCGCCGTCCATGGACGGGTGGATGGACCCCGCCATGGAAGCCTTATCCTCATCGGCGATCAAGCCGAACATCGACCTTACCCTGCACGAGAGCCGTGTTGTCAGACTACCGGATCCTTCTCCGGCCACGGACTCTGAACCGCCTGCGCCCGTTCCTAGCGAATCCGATTGGGCGCCGATCATGGTATTTACCTCCGCGGATATTTTTCAGCACTCATCCTTTGACGACATACTGAACTCATTAAGCTCTCTCTCCTTGTCAGGAGGATCCTGGCCGAACTATGTCCGGCAAGATTGGGATGCGGATGGCGAAGAAATTCGTGGCCCACCCACCACCCACTTAGTAGCCACTATCGATGAATTAACCGAAATGCTCGACTTCGACTTCGAAGACATCAACGGTATGGACGATGATGCGGGAGACGAAGAGGAACCACTGCCCACAGGGCACTGGACAGCCACCTCATCATACGATATATACATGGTGGACACACCCAAAGAAGGCAATGGCGACGAGACATCGGAGGATGACCCCTCCAAGAAACAACCCAAGCGCGGACGTCAGCGGCGCCGCTCTAAGTCCCGCCAAAGCAAAAGTGGTGATACCGGCACAGGAGATAATAACACTCCGGATAGTGCCGAAGACAACAACAATCCCCTCCAGCAAGATTTAGAGCAGGAGGATGGAGGAGCCAGCCCTCCTGAGAGAGCGGCAGATGGAGGGGTGGAGGATAATTACATGCCCCCCTTCGAAGACGAGGCAAGCCTCGGCGATGACGAATTCGCCATGCCAGAGGATCCCGTCGAACAAGAGCGCTTCAAGCGTCGGCTTATAGCCATGGCAAATAGCCTTAAGAAAAAGCAGGAACAGCTTCAAGCTGATCAAGATCTGCTAGCTGACAGATGGGCTAAAGTCCTCGTGGCCGAGGAATATAAACTCGGACGCCCCTCCAAGAGTTACCCAAAATGCAGGTTGCTACCCCGACTGGAGGAAGAAGCGTATGACGCGGCTGATCGGCCACCTCGTGGCCTCGATAGAGAGGCATTCTAGCCAAAAACTCAGCCTGCACCCTGACGCCATTCAAATGAAAAGGCATGGGGAAATACACCAGACCTGCGAGACGTATTGGAGGACAAAGCAAAACATGCAAGATCGATCTACGGATCACGAGGGTGCGCCACTATGCAAGACGATACACGTCACGCCGGATACAGTAAAAGTAAATCCGGCCGGGCCGAACACAGCGGGCAAGACCCATTGGAGTTGCGTCGCGATATAGCCCAATACAGAGGCACCGCACACCCCCTATGCTTCACAGATGAAGTAATGGATCATCAAATCCCAGAGTGCTTCAAACCCGTAAATATTGAATCATACGACGGCACTACAGATCCTGCGGTATGGATCAAGGATTTCCTCCTCCACATCCACATGGCCCGCGGTGATGACTTACACGCCATCAAATACCTCCCACTAAAGCTCAAAGGACCAGCGCAGCATTGGCTTAACAGCTTGCCAACAGAGTCCATTAGTTGTTGGGAAGATCTGGAGGCCGCATTCCTCGACAACTTTCAGGGCACTTGTGTGCGACCAACAGATGACGATGACTTGAGCCACATAATTCAGCAGCCAGAAGAATCATCCAGGCAATTCTAGACTCGGTTCCTAACAAAGAAAAATCAAATTGTCGACTGTCCAGATGCAGAGGCCCTAGCAGCTTTCAAACACAACATCCGCGACGAGTGGCTAGCCCGGCACCTTGGTCAGGAAAAGCCGAAATCCATGGCAGCCCTCACGACACTCATGACCCGCTTCTGTGCGGGAGAAGACAGCTGGCTGGCTCGCAGTAATAACATATCAAAGAACCATGGTACTTCGGATACCAAGGACGGCAATAGCAGGTCACGAAACAACAAACATAAGCGCCGCATTAACAGCGACAATACCGAGGATACGACAGTCAATGCCGGATTCAAAGGCTCTAAACCCGGTCAGCGGAAAAAGCCATTTAAAAGAAGCACTCTAGGCCCGTCCAGTTTGGACCGCATACTCGATCGCTCGTGCCAGATACACGGCACCCCCGACAAGCCAGCCAACCACACCAATAGGGATTGTTGGGTATTGAGGCAGGCTGGCAAGTTAATCGCCGAAAACAAAGATAAGGGGCCACACAACGATGACGAGGAAGAGCCCCGACAGCCGAACACCGGATGACAAAAGAGGTTCCCCCCACAAGTGTGGACGGTGAACATGATATACGCAACCCACATCCCCAAGAGGAAGCGGAAGAGTGCGCTCAAGGACGTATATGCGTTGGAGCCAGTCGCCCCAAATTTCAACCCATGGTCCTGCTGTCCGATCACCTTCGATCGCAGGGACCACCCCACTAGTATCCGTCATGGCGGATTCGCCGCACTTGTCCTAGACCCAATCATTGACGGATTTCACCTCACTCGAGTCCTTATGGATGGTGGCAGCAGCCTGAACCTGCTTTATCAGGACACAGTGCGCAAAAATGGGTATAGACCCCTCAAGGATCAAACCCGCAAAACGACCTTTAAAGGCGTCATTCCAGGCGTAGAGGCCCATTGCACAGGCTCAATTACACTGGAAGTGGTCTTCGGATCCCCGGATAACTTCCGAAGCGAAGAATTAATCTTCGATATAGTCCCGTTCCGCAGTGGCTATCATGCACTGCTCGGGCGAACCACATTTGCAAGATTCAATGCGGTACCGCATTATGCATACCTCAAGCTCAAGATGCCAGGGCCTCGGGGGGTCATCACAGTTAAGGAAACACAGAGCGCTCTCTCCGTATGGAGGAGCACACTGCGGCCCTCGCAGTAGAAGCGCAAAGCAGCCTTTCCATGCAATCCACTAGTTTGGCGTTTCAAGACCCGGACACCTTCAAGCACGCTCGGAGCTCGCGTAGCAATGCGGCCCCCACCCCAGTCCCAGCCAAACGGCGAAATTCGTGCCACGCGTACATAATTACGCATTAAAAATACCATGGGCACAAGCGGGGAGGGGGGCCAAACTACGGCATGCCCCAATACACGGCTTAAACCACACTAGGGGCTTCCCGCTTTGTTATTTTTCTCTTTCAGGACTTTAATCTCTGGAAACCCTGTCCGGCAGCATGATTGCCGAACACATGATGCAGCAACCAAGGAGGCAGAAAGTTACGTCACACCACGAAACTCCCAGGTGGATTACGATAACGAGTGAAATATTTGCTTTAATACTATTCCTCAGCTTGCCCTTGGAAGGGACATAGTCCTACTTTTTGCTTATCGCACTATCTATATCATTCTGCTTTAACGCACCTTTTTGAATAAACAATGCATATCATTAAGACTATTATTGCATTCTTCCTTTTATATATATATGTGTTCATTAATGACGCCTTGCAACCGTACACTTTGGTACGACCAATACACCAGGGGCTTAAGTACCCCACAACACGGTGTGAGAAGTCCGAACACTTTCACAAGTGCGGCACCCCGAACTTATAGCATTATATGCATCAGCTCTGAATCATGTCTTTGGTCAAATGTTGGGTTTGCCCGGCTCCTATGTTTTGGTACCTTACGTTCCGCGGCTAAGGTAGCGCTAGGAGAACTACTGCAATTGTGCCCCGGTTCTGCTGGGCTAAGCACCTCAGTAGAGAAAGCTAAAACTGACTGTCATGATAAGGCGAGAGACTGGTCGCTGTTCGGCGAGGTTTCGAGTCCCTAAAGATTTATGCCGCTTAGAGCGAGGAGCCGGTCCTGTCTGGCTTAAAGGCGTGTATCGCGCCCCGAGTTTGGCCTTCCAAATACTAGGGGCTTCGCCGAAATTTAAAATTATAGAATTCTATGGCTAAGTGAGAGTGATAAAGCATTATTAGTCTGGTTGCCCTGTTCGCTGTGCTGAGCACCTCCCTCGAAGGACCCAAAAATGGGAACAAGAGTGCTCAGGTTTATCCTGAACACCCCAGCACTCACGGCATGGGGGCAGAAGCCGAGGACTAGCCATCTCTCAGATTGGATAAACAACCAAACAGAAGGTAATATTTTAAATTCAAACAAGTGTTGCATAGCGCATATGAAA
This sequence comes from Triticum aestivum, assembly GCF_018294505.1. Classification (NCBI taxonomy): domain Eukaryota; kingdom Viridiplantae; phylum Streptophyta; class Magnoliopsida; order Poales; family Poaceae; genus Triticum; species Triticum aestivum. Next base: position 495,270,895 of record NC_057809.1, on the reverse strand, counting down.
CAAGTTTTCATTATACAGGATCACACGGGCAAGTTTACTCAAATATTACATCCTTTGGACATTCGTCCGCTACAAGACGGGCACCCTTCAGGACACCCTCATAATAAATTTCGGGGGTGCGATGCTCCTTGCCCTGCGGTGGTCCTTCCTTGATCAGCTTCACGACATCTAGCTTGGCCCATTGCACCTTCACATGGGCGAAAGCCCGACGTGCACCTTCAACGCAGACGGACTGCTTGACGACTTCTAGCCGTGGGCAGGCATCCACAAGCCGCCTCACCAGGCCGAAGTAGCTGTTCGGAAGGGCGTCGCCAGGCCATAGCCGGACTATAAAGCCCTTCATGGCCTGTTCGGCCGCCTTGTGTAGCTTGACCAGCTGCTTCAGCTGGTCGCTTATAGGCACCGGGTGTTCGATCCCAGTATACTGAGACCAGAACAACTTCTCCATTGAGTTTCCTCCTCGGCCTGGTAAAACTGTGCAACATCTGACATGCTGCGGGGCAAATCTGCGAATGCTCCTGGAGAGCTCTTGATTCGGGTAAGTAACAGGTAACTTACTTTCACATGCTTGCTTTGCATATAGAATGCCTTACCCGCCGCTATCTTCTTGATTGCATCAATCTCCTGGAGGGCCTTTTGGGCTTCAGCCTTGGCATTTTTCGCGCTTTCGAGGGCCGCGGTAAGCTCGGACTCTCGCATCTTCGAGTCATGCTCCAATGCCTCATGCTTCGACACGAGAGCTTGGAGCTCTTGCTGCACCTCGCCCACCCGTGCCTCTTGCCTTTCCCGCTCGGTGCGCTCCTTGGACGCTTTGTCTTCGGCCTCGGATAGCACTTGCTTCAGGGACGCCACCTCGGTCGTGGCCCCTAGCAAATATAAGATGCTCCTGTCATTTTGCAATCGCGTCTTATTATATATATACATATCTCTAGACAGGGTATTACTTACCCTTGTTCTCCTCGAGCTGCCTCTTGGCAAGGCCGAGCTCTTTCTTGGACCCCTCGAGGTCCTGCTTCAGTGCGGCGACCTCCGTAGTCAGTGCGGCAGACGCCAACAGCGAAGCCTGCATACGCATATTGACATACAAATATTAGACTCCTGCGATATTGTTTGATCCTCTGTTCGGCTTTTCTTTGTGAACACCGAACAGAGCATCAGGGGCTACTGTCTATGCGGTAATATTTTTCCTATATTTCAAAACACTTACCTCAAAGCCTATTAGAAGGCTGGCACAGGCTTCAGTCAATCCTCTCTTGGCAGACTGAACCTTCTGGACCACCACACTCATAATAGTGTGGTGCTCCTCGTCGATGGAAGCGCTGCGAAGCGCTCCCAGCATATTGCCCGGTGCCTCTAGATGGACAGAGGTCACATGCACAGGCGTCTTGCCCCTCTTGGAAGGAGGCTGCCTGCCCAAATCCGGAACCGCTGGAGATTCCAGTGAAGTGTTCGGCTGAGGGCCGAACTCGGAGCCCTCGGGGGCCTTGTCCCCTCTGCTCCCGGAGTCCGAAAGGTCGCCTTGAGGCGCCTCCGGGACTGTCTCCCCCCGACCCAGTCCCTCTTGAGACAATACCTCGGCGTTGTCCGTAGGGCAAGGGGAGGTGGCGGTCGGAAGTGGATCGCTATCCATATCCGACGAGCCCAGGAGCCGTCCGACGATACGTCGATACGGGCTCGTGGCGGTCTGCATAGTCATAATTCGGTGTTAGGAGAAGCAGTGCGACAAAGGAATGCTATGAGTTACTCTGGTATCCAAATACTTACAATTTCCCCACGGGCTTTAACCTGGGCAGCCACTCATCTTCGCCTTCGGCGGCGGTGGTAGAGTAGTCCGGAAGGAGAGTCCTTCCGTTCTTGGACCCTTTGGCCCCCCCGGTTGGGGCGGCCTTCCTTTTCTTGTCTCCCCCGACTGGAGGGGGAGTGTCTTCATCTTCCTCCTCGTCTTCAGGGGAGGAGTGCGCCGCGGAGTTATCGGTCGATAAGTCCGATAAACCCTGGCGTCGGGAACTCTTTCGCGTTCCCTTGGCCTTCTTGGTCTTCTCCGGCACCTTGTAAGGAGCCGGAGTCAGCATCTCCATCAGGAGAGCGCCCGCAGTGTCTTCGGGCAGAGGGGCCGGATAGTTAATCTGCCCCGACATCTCCACCCAGTCCTGTCAAAGGCATGGAGATCAGCCCCCGCACATGATTAAGCTAGGGGAAATAAATATCCTACGGGATGTATTGAACTCACCGAACGTGCTAGGCGCTTTGCGCTTAGCCCGCGGTCCTCGGCGAGAGAAGGAGGGACCTCGGCGCCCTTGAACAGCACCTTCCAGACGTCCTTATGCATCGTATCGAAGAGCTCGCTCAGAGTCTGGTGCTGGGCCGGGTTGAACTCCCACAAGTTAAAATCCTGTTGTTGACACGGGAGGATCCGGCAGATGAGCATGACCTGGACTATGTTAACAAGCTTGAGCTTCTTGCTTGCCATACTCCGGATACATTTCTGGAGTCCATCTAGCTCCACCGATGAACCCCACGACAAGCCCTTCTCTTAGCAGGAAGTGAGCCGTGTAGGGAATCCGGATCGAAACTCGGGGGCCGCCGCCCATTTGGCATCGCACGGCTCGGTGATGTAGAACCATGCTGATTGCCACCCCTTTATGGTCTCCACAAAGGAGCCTTCAAGCCATATAACATTGGGCATCTTGCCCACCATGGCTCCGCCGCATTCATCTTGTTGGCCTCCCACCACCTTCGGCTTGATATTGAAGGTCTTTAACCATAGGCCGATGTGGGGCTGGATGCGGAGGAAAGCCTCACACACGATGATGAACGCCGAAATGTTGAGGACGAAGTTCGGGGCTAGATCATGAAAGTCCATCCCGTAGTAGAACATGAGACCACGGACGAATGGATGGAGGGGAAACCCCAGTCCACAAAGGAAGTGGTGGAGGAAAACTACCCTCTCGTGAGGTTTTGGGGTAGGGACGATCTGCCCCGCAGCGGGCAGCTGATGCGCGATATTCGCGGCTAAGTATCTGGCTCCGCGCAGCTTCTTGATATGTCCCTCCATAACGGAGGAAGCCATCCATTTGCCTCCCGCTCCGGACATGTTTGGAGAAGTTTGAGGGAAATGATGTGGACTTGGGTGTTGGAGTTCGAGTGCGCAAGAATGGATGACCAAGGATGAAGAAAGCGTGGGTAGGAAAAGGTCAAACCTTATCCCTTTATATGGGCGGACGAAACTATTCGTCCCCACTAGCCTGGTAAAACTCGCTTATCCCCAAAGCGCCGTAATCGATGGCGCGGTTGGGTTACCCACACCCGTATTGATGAGAATCCCACGACAAGGGGACACGATCTCTGCTTTGACAAGACGTGTCAAAAAACTGCCTCGCATTATGTTCGGGGCTAGTTAAAGGAAACGGTTTGAATAATCACCGGGCCATGACATAATGTCGTTGTCGAAACAAGTCAGCAAATTAGATTTGTGGAAATATTATTCTCTCTACGGTGGTATGTGGAACTTAATTTGCAGGGCCAAACACTATCCTTGTATTCAAATTCTTCCGTGATGTATTCAGAGGAAGAACCCGCCTTGCAATGCCGAAGACAACACTGCGCGCCGGACTCATCGTCATTAAAGCCTGGTTCAGGGGCTACTGAGGGAGTCCTGGATTAGGGGGTCTCTGGATAGCCGGATTATATCCTTTGGCCGGACTGTTGGACTATGAAGATACAAGATTGAAGACTTCGTCTCGTGTCCGGATGGGACTCTACTTGGCGTGAAAGGCAAGCTAGGCAATACGGATATGTATATCTCCTCCTTTGTAACTGACCTTGTGTAACCCTAGCCCCCTCCGGTGTCTATATAAACCGGAGGGTTTTAGTCCGTAGGACAACATACAATCATACCATAGGCTAGCTTCTAGGGTTTAGCCTCTCCGATCTCGTGGTAGATCAACTCTTGTACTACCCATATCATCAATATTAATCAAGCAGGACGTAGGGTTTTACCTCCATCAAGAGGGCCCGAACCTGGGTAAAACATCATGTTCCCTGCCTCCTGTTACCATCCTCCTTAGACGCATAGTTCGGGACCCCCTACCTGAGATCCGCCGGTTTTGACACCGACAACCACCACTCCGAACCCGAAGTCAACGCTTAAAGCAGAAGAAGAATTGTTCTCAGGTCAGGTTCCGTAGCTATGGTTCATACTACTTTGCTCTTGCATCACTGTGTTTACTGATACCAACTAATTTCAAATTTGAAGGATGCAATTGAAACTCCAATGGCGCAACAGGTATGTTTTAAACCTGTTTCTTCAACGTGTTTGGCTGTTTGCTGTGGTAACTTGCTCTATGTTGATTTCAGTTTCAATTGAATAAACAGTTATGTTCTCATGCCATGCACATTGCAAGTGTTGTTATTGCTGTGTAGTTTCCCACACTTATATTCTGTCTATGCTGCTTTGTCTTAAATAGATATGATTCGAACTGTATCTATCTTGATTTGGCAACATAAACTAGAATGATATAGACCATACAGTGACCATACTACATAGATATATGTTTGTTTCATGCTGTTATACTGTCCACCTTACTACTGAACTGGTTTACCAAAATGAGTTTCATATACTACATTGTAAACCTGAGATGTGTTTTTTGTTTCTCTTTTAGAACGCGGATAAAATATTGGAGAAGAATACCCTGTTATGCAATGGTAAAGGAATTAATGCAGACAAGGTTCAAGATAGTGAGACATCCCTGTTGGTCTCCAAGAAAGCTGATAAAAACTGTATTGAAGACACTAAGACAACCCCAAAGTCATGTCTTGATGTAGTGTTCGAGTTACTGGCTACCACTGTTGGCACCAGCTCTTCGAACTCATTGCCTGAATCAGTTCGGCTTCTTGAGTCTCAACTTCAAGTTGAAATACATCGATCAGATGTTATGCGACAGGAAGCCGAAGGACTGAGGAAGTCCCTGCAGAATTCAGATGCATACTTTCTGGTGCAACAGCAAGCGCTGGAGGACTTAAGCGTCAAACAAGAGAAACTTAATAAGCTTGCTACGCATCTTGCCAGCATTATGGGTACCCAGGATATTGTTTCTTGAGCTCTTCTGAAGTGGTTTCAGTTTTGGACTTGTTTTGCTACGGCATTTATATGCTGATGTGTTCCCTATATTTGCACTGGTGGCGAACTTTGATGCCCAGTGGATGTAATATGTGTAATAGCCGTGATAGCCTAGTGTAAGTTGCTTGCTTATTTATTTCCTTGTTGTCTTGTTTATTTGTTTGCTTGTAGTCAGTGCAGTTCTTTTTCTGCGGTTTGCTAGTGGCTGCAATAACCTATTTTTAAAACTAGGCCACAATAACCATGGGCTAATATTTACTGTAGTGACACTGGGCCTCCTACGGGCCGTAGAAATAATGGGCCTTCTACGGGCCGTAGAAACAGTGGGCCTTCTACGGGCTGTGGAAACAGTGGGCCTTCTACTGCCCGTAGAAACAATGGGCCTTCTACGGGCCGTATCATCAATGGGACTTCTACAGGCCGTATCATCAATGGGCCTTATACGGGTCGTATGATCGATTGACCAAACATGGGACAAACAGACCGCATTCTGGCCGTAAACGGGCTAGAGTTGGAACCGTCCGTTCATGGGCCGACCATAACGGGCCATCGTTAATAGGCCGTATTTGATGACGCTATGAAAACGGCCCAACGTATTAACGTACCACAAACGGGCCGACTGTAACCACGGGCTGAATTTGGCCCACAAGCAGAAAATGACAGTAACGGGCCGTAAGTAAATGAATGCTGGAAATGAGCCCAAGAATAAATGGGCTCTGAGAAGGCCGAAAGATAACATGGGCTGGAGACGGCCCAACGGAATAATGGGCCGTTAATGGGTATAAAGTGATACACTATTCATTACGGGCCAGTTTCACCACGGGCCGTTAATGCGTGTAAAGTGATACACTGTTCATTACGGGCCAGTTTCAGCACGGGCCGCTAATGGGCCAAGAGTTACAAAGGGCCTCATATGGGCCGAAAGACGTCATGGGCTATACATGGGCCAAAAGTGAAAACGGTCTGGAATCATATTGAGCGGCCCAGATGACGCTAGTGGGCCTAATTCGGATAGGGCGTAACGGGCCTTGGGTTAGCAGGTTGTAAATGGGCTATATGCGAACAGGCCGTTAACAGGCTTTCCATGGGCCGGCCCGCTAGCTTTTGACCGAGTCAAATGGGCCGACCTTTTCACAGGAATGGGCCACTGTTGGGCCGTGCCACGTGTCGACGTATCATAGGCGCCTTCTGTCCAGTGAGTGGATGACATCTGTCCCAACGATGAGCCGACACGTGTTTCCTCTAGCCAATGATGATTTTACACGTGGAAAATCCCCATTGGTCGGGGCTGTTAATGGGTTATCGGATCCAAAACCTGACCTGATAGCTTAACAGCGTTCCGTTACGGTGGATGCCACGTGTCGGTCACCCTTGATGAAAGCACTTCTATGACGCGCGATTTATTGTCATGGAAGTGGACACTTCCATGATGATAATTTTGGTAATGTCATGGAACACTTCTACGACAGCACAGGTATGACTATCTTCATTCTGTCATAAATTTGTCATGGATGTACATGCATGACAAAAAAAGCGACCTACTATGACAAACACATATCATCACGGAAGTGTATTTTTTTGTAGTGGCGATGATGCCACTACTAAAAAGAGTGGTAGAAAAAGCAAGAAAGACGGAGAGACTATCGGCAGTGGCAGCGGAGGAAAGGTGTCGGTGTCAAAACCGGTCGATCTCAGGTAGGGGGTATCGAACTGTGCGTCTGAGGATTGAAGGTAACAAGGGACAGGGGGAACATGATGTTTACCCAAGTTCGGACCCTCTTAATGGTGTTAAAACCCTACATCCTACTTGATTGTATTTGATAAGTATAGGGGTTACAAGAGTTGATCTACCTCGAGATCGTAATGGCTAAAACCCTAGTTGTCTAGCCTCTATGAATTCTGATAGCCTCTATGGACTAAACCCTCCGGTTTATATACACACCAGAGGGGCCTAGGATTGTACAGAGTCAGTTTATAGAAGAAGAAAATTACATATCCGGACACCGATCATGCCATCCACGCATAGGAGAGTCCTACCCGGACACGGGGGAAAGCCTTATGCCTTGTATCTTCACGGCCCATCAGTCCGACCCATATCACATAGCTCGGACACCCGAGGACCCCCTAATCCAGGACACCCTCAGTAGCCCCCGAACTGGCCTTCAAACGACGATGTAGTATCTGGCTTACGTCTTCGGCTTTTGCAAGGTTGGTTCTTCACTGTGTACTGGGCGGGTAATAGTTCGGCCCTGGCTTCCTCGTTCTACTTTTATGAATCCTACCATGTTGCCTCGATTTCCACGCGTCGGTGAATGTGAACGGTCCACAAATTTTTATTAAAAAACACACTGCCACGCAGGGATGGCGCCTATATAAAGAGATCGAATCCTCAAAGTGACATCCACATCACGCAGAAGAAACATCAAGATCAGCCACGAAAAAGCTTCCAAACATGGCCAGCGCCCCAGGCTCTTCTTCACGCCCCCATGGCCCTCAAGAGGGCGATTGGCAGAGATGCTCAATGTCCCATCTTTAGTTGAGTTGGCTCAGACGCAGGGATATCTTCCCCTCGCAGATCTAGTCTCCATTCGAGCGGGATTGCCTCAATTGGCAACGACATGCTGGCTGAAAATTTCCCCAACCCCAATAGGGAGGAGAGAGTGTGCCTCCTTCCATTCCTTTTCCGAGGCTTAGGATTTCCAATCCATCCTTTTCTCAGGGGTCTATTGGAATTTTATGACAACCAACTACACAACCTCACCCCAGGTTCGATTCAACACATCTCAGGTTTCGTTGCCCTCTGCGAGCTGTTCTTGGGCAATGAGGCCCATTTTGAACTATGGAAAAAGTTCTTTTGCCTCGTCCCCCGCCATTGAGGAGGTTCCATATTTGAACTCGGCGACGCTGAAGTATGGCGTATAGCCGAATCCGGATACCCTATTGGAACTCCCAAAGAGATATATCCATGGTGGTCTTCGGAGTGGTTTTATATGGATGACTTCCCACTGCCGGACCCAGTTTGGCGCAACCTTCCTGAATTTTCCAGCGCTCTCTTAAAGAAGCGCCTCAACTGGCATCCCCGAAGTCCCAAGGAGGAGGACAATGCAGAAATAAAAAGGTTGGTCAACAAGGTCAGATTATTAGCCCATAACAGGCTCTCGATAATTGAGGTTATGGCCATTGCAATAAAAAGATGCGTCCAACCTCTCCAGTCCAGAGTAACTCCCTTATGGTGCTACAACGGAGAAGACGACACGTCTCATTACAGACGCAAGGGTCTGGATACCCAACCGAACTGGCCGTGATCCTGTTTGATCTGTACAAGGGCGAAAAGGAAGATTTCCTCCGCTTAAACTGCCGGGAAGGTTACTCCATGTACAACCCCATTGAATGGGTAAGATTTTGATTACCTATGTCATTGTATTGCTATCATGGCATGCTAATTTAGTCTTTTGTTGTTGTTACAAAACTGTCATGGAGGAAGATGATCGAGGACATTCACTATCCTGCCCCACAGCCAGAAGATCACAATCGCGTGAAGACCCTAGCTTCTGCGATGATCTAGATATATACATAGAGTTCGATGATGGGGTATTTTATCAAGCGAGCCTTGACGGCTCAAAAATGGCTATTACAGCCGACTACCCCCGCCCCTATCCTTTCTCCATCGTAAGTATTTGAAGAGCTTTCTCAAAAAGAAGTCCCTACTTGCACCTTTTTCCATTATACTAATCCATACTTTATAGGATCGGTGCTTGGCAGGTCGCACCCCCTCGAGGGCGGCCCCTGCACATGGTAATCATTCAAAGCGAAAGGAGACCGGGTGCGCCGCAAAAACCTCGTGGTCTTCAAAGAGGTATGTCTGCTTAGTACATGCCTAGGCATGAGTTCGGATTGTTAAAAGTCCCTTTTTTATCCTTCATTTAGTAGAAGCACGCGGCAGACTGTGGGAAAATGCCCTGCTAGCCGAATGTCAGTCAATCCGGCGCCAGACTCATCAATTAGGACGATAGCAGATGCAATGATGGTTCCGCCGCCTCATGAGGATTCAGATGACGTATTTTTCACGAATTCCGAGGTGGAGAGCGTAATGAACCACCATCGACTAAAAGAGGCCATGCGCGCTCCAGCCTTATCCGAGCAGGAATTTACCACACTCAGTTCGGTGGATGCATATATTCAAGCCGCTCGAGATGGACTTGCCGGAGTTACCCAACTGTTCCTAAAGGATATACAGGTAAGAGTTCGTGCAATCTTGATAGACAGATGCCAATAGCCCCCGAGACTTGAAGCGATGAAACCAACCGATTTAAGGATCGATATTCCTGCAGGTTCTCAAAGAGAAGAACATTGCGCTATCCCAGGAGCTGAAAATAAACCAAACACAGCTTAATACTGTGACCGACGAACTGGCGAAAATGAAGAGGGCCGCAATGAGCACTTTTGAGAAGAAAAAACATGAGGAGGAAAAAGACAAACAATCTGAAGAGAAAGAGAGCTTAAAGGCTTAGTTATCAGCTGCCCGAAAAGAAAATGAAAAGCTGAAGGGCGGCATGTTCGGTATGACTTTTAAAACCACCATAGAGACTCATGCTTAGTCCACAATTCGGAATGTCATAACTCTGTTGCTGCAGGTCTACTAACTGGTCGGCTGAAAGAGGAAGTATCCAAATTTCAAGGAGACGTGCTGAATGAGCTGTCCATGGTGCATGCGCAGGCTCGGAAAGCCATGAAGAGTATGGTCAAGGCTTTATGGCCATCCGATACCCCTCCAAAAAGTATGGAGGGTTTGACGAGCCTGTTCAGAGGTGCCCGGCGCCGCTTTGAGCTATGGAAGACGTCTGCCTGCCATGAAGGCGCGCGAGAAGCATGGGCGATGGTGAAAACATGCTTCACCAAGCTAGATCCAAATCATATGGCCCATACGGGAAAGAAATTCCGATGAACTTGGTGTATGACCAAGTAATGATAGCTGCGAAATATTCGCAAGAAGATTGTAGGTTGTATAGTCTGATAGATGGAATAGATAAGGAGTAGGTATTTGATTCAATGTATTAATGTACTTTATGATCAACCTATATCTTCAGCCAAACATGTGGAAATTTTTTCATCACAGGCTTTCGGCTTTAACCTCCAAACCAAAATGGTGGAGTGTTTCCGGATACTATTGTGGAATGAAAGAAACATTCATTAAGTCCGGAAACCAGGCAACCCAGTCATTGTGCTCGGACAAACAAAAAAATTAGTTTGGGAGGTATGTTATATTACATATGTAAGAAACATCTTCCAAGGAGAATAGTTCCGTTAAGGGTTCCTTCCCTTGGGTTGGCATGCTATAATAGTGCGTGCCTAGGCTTTGGTCCGTATTACGGAAAAACTGTCCCACTTTGTTTTAAGAGTTACAAGAATGTAACAATTTGTCGTTTGATTGACGACCAATTATTCTCTTAAGAACGCTAGCTTTCGGCTTCACCCGTCTGAGGTACAGGTCCGGATTACCCGGTTGTAACAATCGCAGAGGTGCTCCCTTTACGCCCTAGCCCAACAATTGGGAACATAGGGCATAAACACAGGAGCGAGGCAGCCCAGCTTGGCAAAAACTTAAGTCATATAGGTGCATATAATGGCAAAAGAGTGTATATAAAAAAATGACGTATAAATTGTGAGCTCTAGGCTCTGAATAATAATAAGCTTTGGTTAAAGAAGCCCCCAGACATGGTGGGGTGTATACATTTTAAGATGTGTAACCCTTAAGAGTTCAGCCTATCCGAACATATCCTGGGAAACGTATAAAACGGGAAAAAAGTAAATGAAGAGGAAAAAGAAAAAATGGCGAAAAAGAGGCATGGCCGAACTTATGCGTAGAATCTTTGGAGCCGAGTAGTGTTCCATGGATTCGGCTCTAGGCGATTATTCGATGCATTACGAAGACGATAGGCTCCTCCTGTGAGAACTTCATCTATAATGAAGGGGCCCTCCTATTTTGGTTTGAGCTTGTCCTTTTTCTTCTCTGAGAGTCATAAAACGAGTTCCCGACATTATATGTCTTGGCCCGCACTTCTCTGCTTTGGTATCTCCGAGCCTGTTCTTGATAAAATGCGAAACAGGCTCTTGCAATTTCGCGCTCCTCCTCCAGGACGTCTAGGTCGTCCTGTCGATCGAGCTCGGCTTCTCTCTCTTCATACATGCGCACTCGAGGTGAGTCATGAATAATGTCGCGGGGCAAAACAGCCTCTGCGCCCTACACCATGAAAAAGGGTGTGTATCCGGTCGTGCGATTGGGTGTAGTCCTCAAATCCCAGAGTACGAAATCAAGTTCCTCGACCTAGTGTTTATCTGACTCCCGTAGGGATCACACTAGTCTGGGTTTGATGCCGCTCATTATCAGGCCATTAGCCCGTTCGACCCGACTGTTTGTTTGAGGGTGGTAGACAAAGGCGTAATCGAGCTTAATGCCCAAGTTAGCACCCCAATTTTTCACTTCATCAGCTGCGAAATTGGAGCCATTATCGGTGATGATGCTGTGCGGGATACCATAACGGTGTACCACGCTGGATATAAAGTTGATCACTAGCCCGACTTCAGCCGTCTTTGCTGGTTTGGCCTCTATCCACTTAGTGAATTTATCCACCATAACCAACAAATATTTCTTCTTGTGGCTTCCCCCTTTAAGGGGTCTGACCATATCTAGCCCCCATACTGCAAAGGGCCAAGTAATGGGGATTGTTCTTAGGGTAGTGGGCGGCATATGACTTTTATTGGCGAAAAGCTGACACCCCACAAAACACTGCACAAGGGCATGTGCGTGTGCTCGGGCCGTTGGCCAAAAGAAACATGTATGGAAGGCTTTACTTACGAGGGCCCGAGCTGCGGTGTGATGGCCATCGAGACCAGCATGTATTTCAGCAAAGAGCTATCGTCCCTCCTCTTCGGAGATGCATCTTTGAAGGACTCTAGTAGTACTTTTCTTGTAGAGTTCACCTTCGTGAACTTTGTAGGCTTTGGAGCATCGAACTATGTGACGTGCCTCATTCTGGTCATCAGGGAGCTCCTACCTAATAAGGTAGGCAAGGAAGGGTTCGGTCCATGGAGCAATGACGACCATGATTACATGGGCGGAAGGTGTCATTTCGGTGTCCGATCCCCCGATGATATCGGAATTGTGTTCGGCTGCTAGGGGTATGATCGGCTCCGGACTAGTATTTCCGTTCCTGTCCTACCATACCACGAATGGCTTGAAGAGCCTTTCCACAAAGGTGTTGGGCGGGACGGGATTGCGCTTAGTGCCCATTCAATCAAGGATGTCCGCTGCCTGATTACTATCTCGAGCAACATGATGGAATTTGAGCCCCTCAAACCGAGCTGATATTTTGAGTACGACATTTCGGTATGCCGCCATTTTTGGGTCTTTTGCATCGAATTCTCCATTTATTTGGGATATTGCAAGGTTCAAATCCCCACGCACCTCTAGTAATGCCTCGTATTCTGATGCATTGTTGAAATCCGTATACATGATTTGTAACACGTAGAGAACCGTGTCTCCCATAGGGGATGTCAAGATGACACCATCTCCCAGTCCGGCTAACATTTTGGAGCCGTCAAAGTACATAATCCAGTTGGAGTATGTGCTATACTCTTTAGGGAGCATGGCTTCCATTCATTTGGTGATAAAGTCGGCCATCACATGAGATTTAATAGCTCGGCATGGCTTGTATGTTATTTCAAATGGTAAGAGCTCGATGGCCCATTTGGCTATGCGGCCGGTGGCAACCCGATTATTTATGATGTCACTGAGTGGTACTTCGGATGCCACCGTGATCGAACACTCTTGAAAGTAGTGCCATAGCTTTCGGGATGCCATAAAGACCACGTAAGCTATCTTCTGATAGTGAGGGTATTGAGATTTGCATGGTGTAAGGACCGCTGATACGTAGTACACTGGTTTCTGGATGGGGAATTTATGTCCCTCTTCCTCTCGTTCAATAACGAGTACGGCGCTCACTACCTGGTGAGTCGCTGATATATATAAGAACATAGGCTCGCCAACACTTGGTGCGGCTAGGATTTGGTTACCTGCTAACAAAGTTTTTATTTCTTCCAATATAGTTGTATCCGCATCTGTCCATTCAAAGTGGTTGGTGCGCCGGAGCAGTCGGTAAAGTGGTAGCGCTTTTTCTCCCTATCTGGAGATGAAGCGGCTTAAGGTTGCCACACACTGTGATAGCCTGGATTAATAGGGATGATAGACTACTCATATCAATAAGGAATTCCTTCTTTTCTGGGAGCCCATTCGGACAGAACTCCAAAGTTAAGCGTGCTCAGCTTGGAGTAGTTTTAGGATGGGTGACCGACCGAGAAGTTGCTCCCGGGTGCGCATGAGTGAGCACAAAGTGCGCAGAAAAGACTAGTATTGAACTGTGGGGCCAGTCTAGATCCCGCCAGGACTAACGACCACCGGCGGGTGTGTCCGGGGCGTTACAAGTTGGTATCAGAGCCGACCCTCGCGATTACCCGGATGGTTGCGGACAGGTGCGCGGTCATGTTGTTCATGACGTTTGTGACCCGTCGTGGCACCCGGCATGGCACATGTACCGGACTGGATGCACAGACGTATGTGCCAAGAGGGAGCATTCTTGTGGCCCGACGAGGACGTCAGTTCCTCTGAGTGGGGGTGTATGTGACGGCCTGGCTTATTAGGGATGATAGACTACTCATATCAATAAGGAATTCCTTCTTTTCTGGAAGCCCATTTGGACAGAACTCCAAAGTTAAGCGTGCTCAACTTGGAGTAGTGTCAGGATGGGTGACCGGCCGGGAAGTTGCTCCCGGGTGCGCATGAGTGAGCACAAAGTGCGCAGAAAAGACTAGTATTGAATTGTGGGGCCAGTCTAGATCCCGCCAGGAGTAACAACCACCGGCGGGTGTGTCCGGGGCGTTACAAGTTGGTATCAGAGCCGACCCTCGCGATTACCCGGATGGTTGCGGACAGGTGCGCGGTCATGTTGTTCATGACGTTTGTGACCCGTCGTGGCACCCGGCATGGCACATGTACCGGACTGGATGCACAGACGTATGTGCCAAGAGGGAGCGTTCCTGTGGCCCGACGAGGACGTGGTTCCTCTGAGTGGGGGTGTATGTGATAGCCTGGCTTAATATAGATGATAGACTACTCATATCAATAAGGAATTCCTTCTTTCTGGGAGCCCATTGGGACAGAACTCCAAAGTTAAGCATGCTCATCTTGGAGTAGTTTCAGGATGGGTGACCGACCGGGAAGTTGCTTCCGGGTGCGCACGAGTGAGGACAAAGTGTGTAGAAAAGACTAGTATTGAACTATGGGGCCAATCTAGATCTCGCCAGGAGTAACGACCACTGGCGGGTGTGTACGGGGCGTTACACGCACCCAACTAGTTTTTGGACATGTTTAGGTCTGTTGGCATTGCCAATTGTGACAGGGCTCGGATTTTGGCTGGGTTCGCTTTGATTCCTCTATGGAAAACAATGAACCCGATCAATTTCCCGACTGGAATGCCGAAGACACATTTTTTTCGGATTGAGCCGTATGTCATATGTTTGAACATTGTCAAATGTGAGGCGTAGGTTGTCAACCAGTGATTCGACGTGTTTAGTTTTGATGACCACATCATCCACATATGCCTCCACTGTTTTGCCGATTTGTTTTTCTAGACATGTTTGAATCATGTGTTGGTATGTGGTGATAGCATTTTTGATCCCGAAGCTGTCAGGACCCCGACTCAATGCCACATAGATCTAGCATGTGACACTTCATATCACTTTGCGGCCTCACGCACGGTATTCCCACGGGTGTCGCCTTACCTTTACCCGGGACCATTTGCGCCTTTTGGCACACGTATATGACAGTGTCGCTAGCATCCATATGATAAGGAGCCCGGGCTGACATGGCTAGTCGTAAACCCAAAGTGGCACAAACTTACAGGGACAGGCATCCATGACCCAGCATCGAACGTGTCGGTCATCAGCGAGTGAATCCAGGCTGTAGCACTGGGCTAGCAGGACTCCGGTGAACCGGGCTGTAGCGGGCTAACAGGACTCCGGTATTCATCGCGTGACATTTCCCCGAAGGGACAGACACAGGAACGAAGAAGGACACATGCCGGCCAGCCTAAGTGTTCCGGAGCAGTAGCAAGCTACCATGGCTCGGTGGAAACACTAGGAGACATTTCCCCGTAAGAGAGGCTACTAAAGATAAACAACTAGATGGTCAGATCCCACACATACCAAGCATTTCAATAGCATACACACAATATGCTCGATATGTGCAAATACAACATGGCATCACAACATGACTCTACGACTCAAGTAATTTATTCAATAGGCTCCGAGGAGCGAGATATTACAAACATGGGTCTCACGACCCAACATCAGAGCATACAAGTCAAAGCACAAGCGGAAGCTATCATGTCTGAGTACAGACATCTATAAATGAAAAAGGCTGAGAAGCCTGACTATCGATCAGATCCTGCCGAGGGCACAAGATCGTAGCTGAGGTATCAAGCTAAACGTCGAAGTCCACGCGAAACTACTAGTGAGACCGAAGTCTCTCTGCAAAAACATAAATAGGCAAACGTGAGTACAAATGTACCCAGCAAGACTTACATCAGAACTATCTACATATGCATCATTATCAACAAAGGGATGGTGGGGTTTAACTGCAGCAAGCCAGCTTTGACTCGGTGGCTATCCTAACCTACGACTGCAAGTAACTCTTTTGAGGTGGCGCACACGAGTCCACATATTCACCATATCAATACACCACTATGGATCCGCTCCCGTCTCCCTACGAGAACGCCATCCATAGCACTCACGCTTATCTTGCGTATTTTAGAGTATCCACTTTCACTTGTCTATGAACTGATATAAGCAACCCAGAAGTCCTTTTCCGCGGACACGGCTATTCGAATAGATCATAGTTAACCCTGCAGGGGTGTACTTCTTCACACACGCTCTCACCACTTACCGCCGTTTACACGACATGTACTCGGCAACCTTCAAGCGGAAGCCCAACGTGGGTGTCGGCCACGGCCTGCCTAAACACTCGAGTCTCTAGTCCAGGTTTATCGCCTATTCGGGTTCCATCCATGAGGAGATCCGGCCGGAGTTTCGCTCACAGCCCCAAACGATGTGAACAGGGTTCCGTGACACCAAACGGGCGCCCGGTTACACCGGCCACGTGCCTACCGCATCACAGCCCACCCCTACGGTCAGCGCTGCGCACGGCCTCCAGCATACTACAAACACCAGAAACTACTTGCAACTCCTGGACAGAGGACAAGGGTGATCAAGAAGCCGAGAGGGTCCATTGGTTTCGGGCCCAATGCGTGGTAGTAGCTGAATCATGGATCACAAACACAGAACTCAGTTCCTGAGGACGGCTGCAATGAGACAACCCACCATGTACTCCTACATGGCCTCTCACCGCTACCTTTACCAAATCGTGTTCACACACTTAGCTCACACACAGTAGGACATGTTCACACGCCTCTGATTCATCCCCGATGAATCAGACCTGACTCAACTCTAAGCAGTAGCAGGCATGACAACAAGCATGAATGAGTAGGCACATCAGGGCTCAAACAACTCCTACTCATGCTAGTGGGTTTCATCTATTTACTGTGGCAATGACAGGTCATGCAAAGGATAAAGGGGTTCAGCTACCGCAGCAAGTAACAGATGAATCGGTGTTGTCCTAATGCAGTAAAAGAGAGCAGGAGCGAGAGAGTAGGATTGTATCGGAATGAACAAGGGGGTTTTGCTTGCCTGGCACTTCTGAAGATAACATTGAGTCTTCATCAGTGTCAACGATCACATCATCGGTATCACGTCTATCGAGAGGGGACAAATACCGGCAACACAGAAGGGAACACAATCAATGCAATGCACAATATGATGCATGATTATGACATGGCAAAATGAATGTGTTTTGAGCTAATGCAACTAGCAACCAGATTAAATGAAGTTGGTTTGAATCCAAGATTCAAATTCAAACTCCATATGTGATTATTCAAATGTCCATTTACTTCATTTGTCCTAAACAGTAGTGATAAGTTGTTCTAACATGCATGAAAATGGTACAGATGGATTCCTTGAATTTTTCTGATAATTTTTCATATATAAATTATTTAATTTGGAGTTACGGTTAATTTTCTATGATTTATTGAAGTTTAGAATATATTCTGGAATTATTAAATCATTTCCTAATTTATTTTAATTCCAGAAAGGAATTATTGCGTCAGCATGACCTCATCCTGACGTCATCAGGTCAACAGGGCGGGTCCAGGTCAAACCTGACGTGTGGGGGCCACACGTCAGTGACACAGGGCTAGTTAGTGTCAATGGCAGGTGGGGCCGGGTCAAAGGCCACGTCAGCACGGTCAAAGCTGACGCGTGGGGCCACTGTGATTAATTTTAAACTAAACAGAAAATAAACTAAGATTAGTTAAAGCGTGGGGCCTAGGTGTCAGTGACACGGTGCGGTGTTTAGTGGCTAATTAAGCCAGCCACGTCAGCAAGTGACGCCGACGACCACGGCGACGGCGAGACCTCGCCGGAGTTGCTCGGGACGGCGCTACAGCCCGCGGCTGGTCGCGCTGAGGGCACTAGGAGGAAGCCCGTGCTCCCGCGCATCTAGGGGGACCCACGAGAGGGCGTGGGGTGGCCGGAGTTGAGCGCGACATCGACCCCGGCGGCGGCCGGAGCTCGGGGGTTCGCGGGACCGGCGCTGCGGTGTGCAAACAAGACGGTTGTCGCGCTAGTTTTACTCTACGGGACGCAACGAGTGCAACGGACGCATGCGTGGGACCAAAAGGTCACCGGAGCTTCACCGGCGACGAGCCCGTGCGGTGGAGCGTCTCGGCTCCGGTGGAGGGAGCGGCTAGGGGGCGAATTAGGCAACGAGGCATGGGGGAAACGATGCAGCGGCTCACCGCGGTTCTTCTGGTGCTGCTGGCGAGGCAGGGGAGGCACGGGGTCCGGTGAATCGATGGAGGGGATCACCGGCACCCGAGGTCGGAAACGGCGGCGTTGGAGATGCAGCAGAGCTTCTGGCGGGACGTGGCTCGGAGAGGGGGTCGAGGGCGACGTCGCGGAGCTCGTGGGCACAACAGAGGGGCGAGGGGGTAGCGGTGGCTGCAGCTACGGTGAAGGCGTCGGCGGCTGCGTTCGGTCGCACTTGGGGAAGGAGCTAGAGGGCGAGGGAGAGGACAGAGAGTGAGGGGAGAGGCAGAGGGGGTTGCGGGGCGTCTCCAGACGCGTCGGGGGCGCCTCGGTGGCAAGCAGGAGGTGGCCAGGGCATCGCCAGCGCTCGCCACCAAGCTGCTTCGGGGCGAGGGGAGGAAGACGACAAGGGGGGGACGCCTGGTGGGCTGGGCCGCACAGGAGCTGGGCCGGCTGGGCTGAGAGGTGAGCACCAGGTAAGTCCAGGTGGGTTCTCTCTCTCTTTTTTTATATTTCTGTTTTCTATTTTTTAAATTTGTTTTGGCATTGTTTTGAATTTAAACAAATTCAAACAATGCCAAAAACTCCTCTGAATATTTTTATTTGCTAGATGGACTTTTCCAACAGCACATAAAGCATTTCAGAGTTATTTGAAAATATATCCCATATATTATGAATATAATTCCAAATTCAAATACAATAATGATTTAAATTCAGTGCTCAAAATATTCCTCAAAATGTTCATTATTTTTGGTTTGGTGCAAAACCCTTGCCAAAATATAACCAACATTATTTAAGGCCATTTTGGAACATTGAATGCATTTTCCAGGGTTCTTTGCCCCTCTTTTATTTAAGTTTTTGAGGCTTCCAAAATTCCTCAGTTCAAGTTTCAAAATTTTAAACATGATGCAAGCAAGATGCAACACTAGACAGCACCAGAAGCTAGGGATGTGACAGCTCACCCCCACTAAACAAAAATCTCGTCCCGAGATTCAAGTGTAGGGTAAGACGATGGGGAACGCAAACTAGCACAATCTTCACGATCCAGGTTGCACTTCATAGGAACGTTGTTTCGATCACCATCTTTGTCTCGACGTCTTCCTCTGAGAACTCCAGCTAGCATGACAGCAAGAGGAAAAAGGACAACTCCGGAAGAATCGATCTTCTCGAAGGTCGAACAACTCAGGATTAACTCTCGGAATGTGACATAGCAACATCTCTTGAGCTGAGACACGATGCACACCTCTAGAGGGATGGAGTGGAACAGATGACGAGGGTACACTAGGTAGACAACAATTCTAGACTTAAGAATGTGGTGATCGGTTGTCAAGGTAGCGAGGAGTTGGATTGCCATGATACCACAACGAGGCATCTTAGGGATGGTGACTCGTAGATATATCCCTTTAAGTGGCAAAAAGAATTACCTTTGATTCAAAGATCATTGAAACTCTTTATACCAACCTAAGGCAATCACAAGCAATCGATTAGCGGGGTCGGTAGAATGGCATACTCGGACTTGGATGATGTGGATTACCTTGTTGAAGACAACGTAATGGATGAATTTCCTTATCACCGGAGATGGAACAGACCCGTGGTAGAATGGCACATTGATGGTGCAAGCTGGGAACAAAATGCAAATGCTGGGAATGATTCTGGTAACTAGGAAGGAACCCAACAATAGAGAGTGAATTCACTGTTTGAAAAGATCATAGCATTGCCGAGGAAACTGAGAGCATCCCAGTTAGTGCCGATGATAACACGTAGCGCTTGTGCGTGCTCTCAAGAACTTGAGCATTTCCATATTCATCAAGGTTTTACCAACATCCGTGTCAAGGATCCTGGCAACACAACTTGCTACCATGATGAATGATGATGGATGATGCAGATGCAAAGGAAGATAACACTTCTCGGATTTCATCTTAGCGAGGCCAAGGAAATAAAATCTGGATGATCGACCGAGAGACATTTAGCACTCCGCTTCTAATGTTCTCCTTGATGTGCTAGTGTATCCCATTCATAGATATGGTTTGATAACTAGAACATCAAGTAAAAGGTCGGACTTCGGGAGCAATAGAATCCATAAGGAACAGTTACGGAGGTAAATCCTACGAAATCCTTATGGGGAGGTGGCCAACTTCATCAATCAAGATATTATAATAACAGGTTTTCCGGCTGGGTGTGTTGGCCACGACATCCACTTTACCGGTTATCGCGCGACCAATATTATAATTCTTGGGAAATATTCCAACCATCATATCTGCCTGAGATTCAGATCTGGTTGGTGTCAGGATATTCCAGACTCATCGAGTCTAGGAAGAAAAACGGAAATTTGCAACACAAATCGACGAGATGACGTTGCGAGATTCTCGGGGAATGAACTACGATAGTAAGCTCCAAAACATGAGCTGGTTCTGCTACAAACATGTGGACACGTTGTCCCAGACAAGCATGGCCATGTAGTAGTCTTATAATTAAACACTACCGAGTTCAGGTGGGGAACCATAATCGAGGATATCGAAGTCTTTACGCAAGTCCATGGATTAGATCCCAAGCATAGACTTCTTTTCCTTGAACAAGTCAATCAGTGGCTTAGTGTGCTAGGGACACATATGGAATGAAGGTTGCAAGTCTCCAGACCACAGAATACTTCGCACGTATGCATGACTGACTTGGGATGATTCCAGAGGAAGCAAAACTAACTTTCTCAAATCCACGGCGGCAACTTTCACCAAATGCACGTGTATAAGAGGAAGTCACTCCTTTCATCAAACAAATACTTCATGAGTTAGCATGAAGAAATGCTTTCAAAAGTTTCCAACACTAGCTTAATGTTCAACAAAATCATGGAGGAGATAAGGATGTTGTCAATGGGCTCAACAACAACTCATCGGAATTTCCATATCACTGGACTTCCACCATCATGTGAACACGGTGATAGCATTAATCAGACCCAAAAGATATAATGGTGTATGCTCGAGGGATCAACCATGAGTAAGACAACATTACGAACATCATTGGTTCTGACTTGAGTTGACGATAGCCCACACTCAAATCAAAGGATTGATAAGACAATAGGTCCAGCAACTAATCACAGGGACCAATCGATGAAGATATCATCTTTCTTCAATACACACTACACAAGAATATCCCTTTGGAACGAACTAAGTCAGGCAATCTTTTATCTTCCAATCCTCCAAGTTGTCGTTTAGCTTAACCAACTAGCTCAGGGATATCTAACATGGATTCTTGGAGAAGGGGTGGTTTACAGGAATAAACCAACTTGATCACGAACTCAACATAGCGGTCAGGTGACAACCTGGTAATACTTTCGAGAAGATATTCGGAAAATCACGAACCACCGATATGTTACTAAGCTCGAGAACAATCTCGCTTTTGAGGGCAAGACGATATGATCAAATGAGTGAGGACTTGACAAGATCCTAACTCATCAATCGAAGGGTGCACCGAAATAAGGACTAGGTAGCACGATCAGTCTTAGAAGGATGATTCAAAAACCAACACGCTAAGAATGAAATTATTGTCCCTTAACTACCAAGCAACGAGGTTGCTGGGAGTATTGATTTCACACATCTCAATTCATTTGTCGGTATTCCGGTTGCATCAACACGATGGCCGAGGAATGACTAATGATGGTGAGAAGTATTACTACGTCAAAATTCATGAAAGTTGGTGCAGTTCTCATGACAATTCTGACATAAAGGGGGTAATACTCCAAGGTAGAACAGAACCAAAAGCTGGATTGGCATTTGATCTGCGGAATACAACTACTTTGACCCAATCCTGGATATGGAAGAGGTACTGGAGTTTGTTTCTCCTAGTCATTCCGCGATAGAATGGCTTGACGGACCACAAGAGTAATAGGCATCGACGAACGAATGCACGCATACTCTTGACTATCAATTGATAGACGAGGGTCAGAAGACAACTAAAGAGGGACAACTCAAAGGAACATACGATTTTCTGAGTTGTGGATGCATGGTTTAGCATGTCGAACGAAGTTCAACATATTTCTTCCGGATAACCCATGCAGAAAGGTAGAACTGGCAGAGCCACAATATATAATGGAGAACTCATCGAGAATAATCCTGTTGTGATATTTCAGTTCAACGAGGAACTTCTGCCATAAGTAGTTCATGGTATTTGGAAGAAGAAGATACCACGGACTTCAAGGACTATCGCAAAGGTTACTAATATCCTAAAGGCACTAGCAATACTATCAACATGAAGTAGGTAGAGTGAATATCGGGTTCAAGAACCCAGGAACAGAATACCTATTACTAAGTAGCATCACGGGATGCTTTCGAGAATGATGGCCAGAATCATCACACTGGGAACACAAATCATGGCTAAATTACTAGATGATCCTCTAAGCACTTAGGGTCATAATAATAATTCCAACATATATGTCGAGGTAATAGAATACCTCAACTCAACAATTAGTGTGATGGAGCTGGCCATAAAGGAACATCGAAACCGGGAGGGAAGGATTTTGCAAATGCATCAGACTACTTAGAAACCTGGGATGACTCGGACAGCATAACGGCTGTAAATGCTCAGAAAAGATTTGAGACATTCACAAAAATGGTGGCATAACCACTCAGAAGCACAATATCAAGGTTTCGAGATCAATAATTAACATACAGAGGTAGAAACTGAACTGAGGCTTAAATCCAACAAACTTATAAGTCTACGGATTAGTAACACGTGATCCTGATAGAAAGAAGAGATAGCCTAGTTCTTAATCCCCGTAGAAGAGAAGATGATGACTCAGATCAGAAGGCCATGAGGTATAAGGAGTAAAAAGAGCCTTACGTTCCATCCCACAATCAATTCCCTTATATAACTAAGAATTTCTAGACTCAACTTCGACCAGTTTGGCTTGGTAATCCTACAGGCAGTCAAGCTCTGATACCAACGCTGTCAGGACCCCGACTCAATGCCACATCGATCTAGCATGTAACACCTCATATCACTTTGCGGCCTCACGCACGGTATTCCCACGGGTGTCGCCTTACCTTTGCCCGGGACCGTTTGCGCCTTTTGGCACACGTATATGACAGTGTCGCTAGCATCCATATGATAAGGAGCCCGGGCTGACATGGCTAGTCGTAAACCCAAAGTGGCACAGACTTACAGGGACAGGCATCCATGACCCAGCATCGAACGTGTCGGTCATCAGCGAGTGAATCCAGGCTGTAGCACTGGGCTAGCAGGACTCCGGTGAACCGGGCTGTAGCGGGCTAACAGGACTCCGGTATTCATCGCGTGACATTTCCCCGAAGGGACAGACACAGGAACGAAGAAGGACACATGCCGGCCAGCCTAAGTGTTCCGGAGCAGTAGCAAGCTACCATGGCTCGGTGGAAACACTAGGAGACATTTCCCCGTAAGAGAGGCTACTAAAGATAAACAACTAGATGGTCAGATCCCACACATACCAAGCATTTCAATAACATACACACAATATGCTCGATATGTGCAAATACAACATGGCATCACAACATGACTCTACGACTCAAGTAATTTATTCAATAGGCTCCGAGGAGCGAGATATTACAAACAGGGGTCTCACGACCCAACATTCAGAGCATACAAGTCAAAGCACAAGCGGAAGCTATCATGTCTGAGTACAGACATCTATAAATGAAAAAGGCTGAGAAGCCTGACTATCGATCAGATCCTGCCGAGGGCACAAGATCGTAGCTGAGGTATCAAGCTAAACGTCGAAGTCCACGCGGAACTACTAGTGAGACCGAAGTCTCTCTGCAAAAACATAAAATAGGCAAACGTGAGTACAAATGTACCCAGCAAGACTTACATCAGAACTATCTACATATGCATCATTATCAACAAAGGGATGGTGGGGTTTAACTGCAGCAAGCCAGCTTTGACTCGGTGGCTATCCTGAACTACGACTGCAAGTAACTCTTTTGAGGTGGCGCACACGAGTCCACATATTCACCATATCAATACACCACTATGGATCCGCTCCCGTCTCCCTACGAGAACGCCATCCATAGCACTCACGCTTATCTTGCGTATTTTAGAGTATCCACTTTCACTTGTCTATGAACTGATATAAGCAACCCAGAAGTCCTTTTCCGCGGACACGGCTATTCGAATAGATCATATTAACCCTGCAGGGGTGTACTTCTTCACACACGCTCTCACCACTTACCGCCGTTTACACGACATGTACTCGGCAACCTTCAAGCGGAAGCCCAACGTGGGTGTCGGCCACGGCCTGCCTAAACACTCGAGTCTCTAGTCCAGGTTTATCGCCTATTCGGGTTCCATCCATGAGGAGATCCGGCCGGAGTTTCGCTCACAGCCCCAAACGATGTGAACAGGGTTCCGTGACACCAAACGGGCGCCCGGTTACCCGGCCACGTGCCTACCGCATCACAGCCCACCCCTACGGTCAGCGCTGCGCACGGCCTCCAGCATACTACAAACACCAGAAACTACTTGCAACTCCTGGACAGAGGACAAGGGTGATCAAGAAGCCGAGAGGGTCCATTGGTTTCGGGCCCAATGCGTGGTAGTAGCTGAATCATGGATCACAAACACAGAACTCAGTTCCTGAGGACGGCTGCAATGAGACAACCCACCATGTACTCCTACATGGCCTCTCACCGCTACCTTTACCAAATCGTGTTCACACACTTAGCTCACACACCGTAGGACATGTTCACACGCCTCTGATTCATCCCCGATGAATCAGACCTGACTCAACTCTAAGCAGTAGCAGGCATGACAACAAGCATGAATGAGTAGGCACATCAGGGCTCAAACAACTCCTACTCATGCTAGTGGGTTTCATCTATTTACTGTGGCAATGACAGGTCATGCAAAGGATAAAGGGGTTCAGCTACCGCAGCAAGTAACAGATGAATCGGTGTTGTCCTAATGCAGTAAAAGAGAGCAGGAGCGAGAGAGTAGGATTGTATCGGAATGAACAAGGGGGTTTTGCTTGCCTGGCACTTCTGAAGATAACATTGAGTCTTCATCAGTGTCAACGATCACATCATCGGTATCACGTCTATCGAGAGGGGACAAATACCGGCAACACAGAAGGGAACACAATCAATGCAATGCACAATATGATGCATGATCATGACATGGCAAAATGAATGTGTTTGGAGCTAATGCAACTAGCAACAGATTAAATTAAGTTGGTTTGAATACAAGATTCAAATTCAAACTCCATATGTGATTATTCAAATGTCATTCACTTCATTTGTCCTAAACAGTAGTGATAAGTTGTTCTAACATGCATGAAAATGGTACAGATGGATTCCTTGAATTTGTCTGATAATTTTTCATATATAAATTATTTAATTTGGAGTTACGGTTAATTTTCTATGATTTATTGAAGTTTAGAATATATTCTGGAATTATTAAATCATTTCCTAATTTATTTTAATTCCAGAAAGGAATTATTGCGTCAGCATGACCTCATCCTGACGTCATCAGGTCAACAGGGCGGGTCCAGGTCAAACCTGATGTGTGGGGGCCACACGTCAGTGACACAGGGCTAGTTAGTGTCAATGGCAGGTGGGGCTGGGTCAAAGGCCACGTCAGCACGGTCAAAGTTGACGCGTGGGGCCACTGTGATTAATTTTAAACTAAACAGAAAATAAACTAAGATTAATTAAGGCGTGGGGCCTAGTGTCAGTGACACGGTGCGGTGATTAGTGGCTAACTAAGCCAGCCACGTCAGCAAGTGACGCCGGCGACCACGGCGACGGCGAGACCTCGCCGGAGTTGCTTGGGACGGCGCTACAGCCCGCGGCTGGTCGCGCTGAGGGCACCAGGAGGAAGCCCGTGCTCCCGCGCATCTAGGGGGGCCCACGAGAGGGCGTGGGGTGGCCGGAGTTGAGCGCGGCATCGACCCCGGCGGCGGCCGGAGCTCGGGGGTTCGCGGGACCGGCGCTGCGGTGTGCAAACAAGACGGTTGTCGCGCTAGTTTTACTCTACGGGACGCAACGAGTGCAACGGACGCATGCGTGGGACCAAAAGGTCACCGGAGCTTCACCGGCGACGAGCCCGTGCGGCGGAGCGTCTCGGCTCCGGTGGGGGGAGCGGCTAGGGGGCGAATTAGGCAACGAGGCATGGGGGAAACGATGCAGCGGCTCACCGCGGTTCTTCTGGTGCTGCTGGCGAGGCAGGGGAGGCACGGGGTCCGGCGAATCGACGGAGGGGATCACCGGCACCCGAGGTCGGAAACGGCGGCGTTGGAGATGCAGCAGAGCTTCTGGCGGGACGTGGCTCGGAGAGGGGGTCGAGGGCGACGTCGCGGAGCTCGTGGGCACAACAGAGGGGCGAGGGGGTAGCGGTGGCTGCAGCTACGGCGAAGGCGTCGGCGGCTGCGTTCGGTCGCACTTGGGGAAGGAGCTAGAGGGCGAGGGAGAGGACAGAGAGTGAGGGGAGAGGCAGAGGGGGTTGCGGGGCGTCTCCAGACGCGTCGGGGGCGCCTCGGTGGCAAGCAGGAGGTGGCCAGGGCATCGCCAGCGCTCGCCACCGAGCTGCTTCGGGGCGAGGGGAGGAAGACGACAGGGGGGGGCGCCTGGTGGGCTGGGCCGCACAGGAGCTGGGCCGGCTGGGCTGAGAGGTGAGCACCAGGTAAGTCCAGGTGGGTTCTCTCTCTCTTTTTTTATATTTCTGTTTTCTATTTTTTAAATTTGTTTTGGCATTGTTTTGAATTTAAACAAATTCAAACAATGCCAAAAACTCCTCTGAATATTTTTATTTGCTAGATGGACTTTTCCAACAGCACATAAAGCATTTCAGAGTTATTTGAAAATATATCCCATATATTATGAATATAATTCCAAATTCAAATACAATAATGATTTAAATTCAATGCTCAAAATATTCCTCAAAATGTTCATTATTTTTGGTTTGGTGCAAAACCCTTGCCAAAATATAACCAACATTATTTAAGGCCATTTTGGAACATTGAATGCATTTTCCAGGGTTCTTTGCCCCTCTTTTATTTAAGTTTTTGAGGCTTCCAAAATTCCTCAGTTCAAGTTTCAAAAATTTAAACATGATGCAAGCAAGATGCAACACTAGACAGCACCAGAAGCTAGGGATGTGACAGAAGGGCATAGTGTTGAAGCAAAAAAAGCCCATACGGGGTAATAAATGCCGTTGCGGCATGGTCAAATTCCTTCATCTTAATCTGATAGTATCTGGAGTAGGCGTCGAGGAAATACAATGAATCGTGTCATGCAGTTGCGTCAATGATTTGGTCAATGCGGAGTAGCGGGAAGGGGTCCTTAGGGCAAGAATTATTGAGGTCTTTGAAATCGATACAAAGGCGCCAGGATTTATCCTTCTTCGGCACCATGACCAGGTTCGCTAGCCAGTTCGGGTGCTTGATCTCTCTGATAAATCCGGCCTCAAGTAGTTTGGCTAGCTCCTCCCCCATAGCTTGTCGTTTGGGTTTGAAAAATCGCCGCAGCGCCTGCTTGACTGGTTTGAACCCCTTTATTATGTTGAGGCTATGTTCGGCCAGTCTGCGTGGGATTCCAGGCATGTCCAAAGGATGCCAGGCAAAGATGTCCCAATTTTCGTGCAGGAACGCTCGTAAGGCCGCGTTGACTGTTGGATCCAGTTGTGCTCCAATGGATACTGTCTTGTTAGTATCCATCGAGTGTACTTGAAATTCGACTATTTCATCTGCTGGTTTGAAAGAGGTGGATTTGGGCCTCTTGTCGAGGATTACATCGTCTTTGTCCACTGTGGAATGCAGAGTGGTTAACTCTTCGACCGCGAGGGCCTTGGATAGTGCCTCGAGGGCCAAGGATGCGGTTTTGTTTTAGGCACGGAGTGCTATATCTGGATCACTGGTGATAGTGATTACTCTGTTGGTCCCTGTCATTTTAAACTTCATGTACCCTTAATGGGGTATGGCTTGGAAGCGTGCGAAGGCGTCCCGCCCCAAAAGGGTGTGATATCCGCTATTGAAAGGGGCCACATGGAAGAGCAACTCTTCGGACCTATAGTTATCAGGCATGCCAAATACTACATCGAGTTTGAATTTCCCCAAGCATCGTGCTTCTTGACTGGGGATAATACCTCGAAAGGTGGTACTGCTTTGCTCGACGAGACTCTTGTCCATTTGCATTTTGTCGAGCGTATCTTCGTAGATGAGGTTAAGTCCTCTATCGCCATCCATGAGCACTTTAGTGAATCGAAAGCCATCCACAATTGGGTTTAAGACCAAGGCGGCTGGTGCTTGGACTGATCGGGCCCTTGGTTCGTCGGCGGCGGAGAAAGTTATGGCCGTATCGCTCCAACGATTCATTGTGGTTACTTGGTTGACTTCGGCGAGGTCGCTGTCACTGTCAAAACCGGCGGATCTCGGGTAGGGGGTCCCGAACTGTGCATCTAGGATCGATGGTAACAGGAGACGGGGGACACAAGGTTTACCCAGGTCTGGGCCCTCTCTATGGAGGTAATACCCTACTTCCTGCTTGATTGATCTTGATGAATATGAGTATAACAAGAGTTGATCTACCACGAGATCGTAATGGCTAAACCCTAAAAGTCTAGCCTGACTATGATTATGAAGATCTATCTATGGACCTAGCCCTCCGGTTTATATAGACACAGGAGGGATCTAGGGTTACACAAGGTCGGTTACAGAGAAAGGAATATTCATATTTGGTCGCCAAGCTTGCCTCCCACGCCAAGGAGAGTCCCATCCGGACACGCTAGAGTCTTCGGTCTTTGTATCTTCACAACCCATCAGTCCGGCCCATATCCAATAGGTCGGATGCCCGAGGACCCCTTAGTCCAGGACTCCCTTAGTAGCCCCTTGAACCAGGCTTCAATGACGATGTGTCCGGCGCATAGATTGTCTTCGGCATTGCAAGGCGGGTTCCCCCTTTCCGAATACTCCAAGATAGTCTTTAGATAAAACGAATGTGTCCAGATTTGCAACACAAGTACCACACACGACTGCAGAGAATATAATATTTCACGAGTCCCATCTGCTGACAACTTTTTGTAAGATGACAACACGTCTGCTTGGTTGTTATTTTGAACTGTTTCCTGTTCCACGTTTCGAGGCGTGGTTTTTATTGGCACGTTATGTCGAAGCAGAGATCGTGTCCCCTTATTGCGGGATCCTCATTAATACGAGCGTGGGTAACCCAACCATTCCACTGGAAAGATTCCTTGGGAATAGGCAGGTTTTTAGGCTTAGGAGGAGGCGTTCAATACCCGTTGCCTTTATAAAGGAACCAAGGGCCGTCCTTTTACGCCAAGCCTCTCCTCAACCTTTCCAACCTTGAGTTCTAGCACCCAAGGTTCGACTTCGTTGATTCAAGCTTCCCCATCATGTCCGGACCTAGCCCTCAAGACTGATGGGTGGCCTCCTCCGTCATAGAGGAGGATATTGCAAAACTTCGGGCGGCCAGATACCTAACCGCGGAGATCCACCACAGGCTCCCTGCTCAAGGACAGGTTATTCCGACCCCCAGATCTGGCGAGAGGGTTGTATTCAGCTCTCACTTCCTCCGAGGGCTAGGGTTCGCTCTCCACCCCTTTGTCCGGGGGCTAATGTTTTATTACAGACTAGATTTTCAAGATCTAGCTCCAGATTCTTTCCTTCATGTCTCGACATTTATTGTCATGTGCGAAGCCTTCCTCCGAATCCCCCCACACTTCGGCTTATGGCTCAAGACCTT
The DNA here is from genome assembly GCF_018294505.1 of Triticum aestivum. Taxonomy (NCBI): domain Eukaryota; kingdom Viridiplantae; phylum Streptophyta; class Magnoliopsida; order Poales; family Poaceae; genus Triticum; species Triticum aestivum. The sequence goes on along the minus strand of NC_057809.1, from coordinate 495,241,078 downwards.
TGGTGTGAAGCCAAAGGTAGTCGACGGGGAACAGGTGGAGTGCGGCGGTGCTGTAGTAAGCCATGTTACCAACACTCTCTGGCCAAAAAGCTCTTTCACCGAAACTTCCAAGCAATGGCAGCGAGAGTGGTTTTACATTACTGAACCCCGTAGCACCAAGTGGGCAGCTACACCTGCGTTCCGTTCCGGCCCTCCATTACAACTTGCATCATGGGTAAATAAGGGGACGGACTGGGGATCAGTTGATGAAGTGCGGACTCTACAGAGCCGCATCCGAACCCTCCTCTAGAGGGACATTGATCTTGTCAACATGATTCAAGTAATGCTGATCCGCCGAATCCTGCCATGCCAGTGTAGGCCTCTCCGCATGTGGGAGTTTAATCCGGAAGGGCCACGAACCCTCCAACACTTCTTTGGTGCTACACACAAAGGGATGTGGAAGATGTTTTTTGGGAAACAAAAACATTGGCTGGACACCACTGAAGACGTTGGCCTTGACTGCAACCGTCTGGATACCCCCGGTAAGCACTTGTCTTTCGAACACTTTGTAGTTAAGTGTATCGTAATACGTTACCGAACAAACCATCTTTTTTCAGGGCTGGATAAAGAAAGCGGAACTAATTTGGTGTTTGGCCCCCCTTCCCGAAGTCTCAGCGGATCCCGTATTAACAAGGATGTTGGCCCCGGCACGATACCAGATGTCTGTGAAGGAGGACTAGACGGAGAGCGGGAGGACCAAAGATGGCCTACATCCCGAAGATATCTTAGATGCCGTGTCCGAGGAGATGAAAATCCCATCGCCCGAAGGCAAAAGTAAAGGAGAAGCCAACATTCATTCCCCCTATGGTAAGAAAAGGGGCGTCTCCGAAGACTGGGAAGAAAAGGCTCCCAAGCGAGGCAAGATGCCCCTGTCGGGCGGCTCGGGCTTGAAGGACGGCATTATCGCGCAGTCCTCCAGTGAGGGCAAGCCTAAATCGTAAGCGAACAAGGGTACTTTACACATACCCCGTTCCTCTCCTGTGACCAAGGTAGTATCTAAAATGTATGCTTTTTGCAACTCGGCGCACAATGTTTCTCAACAATCATCTTCCTCAGGAGATCTTCTCCCAGAGATGATGGAAAGCGAGACGCCTCCACTAGTCTCCTCGCCCAATAAGGCAGATGACTTTGAGGTGTCATCCCGGACGGTCTCTCCTGATCCGCAAGTGATGCAAGGGGTGACGAAAACATGAACCGAAGATGATACTTTGGTAGCCCAGGGTCCAGGGACCAACAATAAAGGCCCCGGACTGTCCAGCTTTTAGCCGGAGACAACTCTAGGGGTGAGCGAACGGATCCCTTTGAAGGGGGGCCGTGCTGCTACGTCTGCTTCTGGAGACCCAGAAACGCCGGATATATTGACGAACAGGCCGCGACAGGCGTCCGTCTCCGAAGACCATCGTACCTTGATGGGTACGGTGGTTAAAAAGGTCCTATCCGCGAAAAGCGTATTGAATGAGGCCTTCACGAGCCTGATAAGGGGTTTCGAGGTTTGTGCTGTAATGCTTTCAATTGTGTTTTATTCACAAAATACTCCTATGTATAGATAGTAGCCCCTGAGACTCTGATAGGCTTCCCAAGGGAGGCAATCAGAGGATCAAAAATATTTATCCAGGAAATAATCTGACTACTTGGAACACAGGCTATTACCTCCCCTGCAACTGCCCGATCCGCAGAGGTTGCGGATCTGCAGCGGAAGATTGATGAGGCGGATGATGACATCACGCTGATCAACAGGCGTCTTGACGAGGCGCAGGGTATTTTTTCGGGTCAGCCAGTATGTTTATGCATGATAACATGAGCTTGAAGCTGTAATTGTATACTGAGACATGCATAACTACAGATGGTGTTGCTGCGGTGGAGGCCCTTCGGGCTGAGCTTCTCCTTGCCAAGGAACAAACCCGGATGAGTAATTTGGCTGCCCATAAGGCGGCTGAAGAGTTAAAAATCGAACAGGTTGTTCGGCGCCAGTGTGAGGAAAGAATTACTACCATGGCGCACAAGCTAGAGGATACCACCGTCCAGTGCGAATTCCTTTAGAAGGATAACAAGGCCAAAGCAGCCAATCTCGACAAGGCCTTGCAAGAGGCGAAAGAAGCACGGTCTGAGTCTAGAGCGGCTCGGGAAGAGATCCGGCAAGCTGGGGAGATAGCGGCTGGTAAGCCTTTCTTATTACAGACGAAGTTCGGTGATCCGAAGTATTCCCCACTTAACCAAATGTGGAGTTCTCCGGACACCTTTTTTAACCTGCCGAAGAGTGCCTCCGATGCGTCGCAACTTTACCAAGTGCAGGAAGGGTGTGCCACGGAGAAGCTTTTTTGGTCATAGTTCGGCGCGCCAAAGCGTCAGTTGTTACTAAATGAACAAATGGCCTAGTGGGCCAAGCTCCACAGGATATCTGGTTCCGCCATGAAGGACGTCATAGTCCGGCTGTGGCCTACTAAGCCCATTCCAAATAGTTACTTCGGTTTGGTGCAGCGGCTTATGGATGCGGTGTCGCGTATCGACGCCATTAAGCGTTCAACGTGCATTGAAGGTGCATGGATGGCCTTTGCCCGCGTCAAAACATACTGGGTCAAGATGAAGGCCATTGACGTTGCATCGAGGAGTCCCCTCAAGGGTAAGAACCATCACGCACCCGAACATTATTTCGAGGACGTCTTAGAGGGTGCCCGCTTGATAGAGGGTCAGTGCTTGAAAGATATGATTTTGAATGAAATGTATTAAATTGTAAGAGACAATATTGTGATAATATTATGATTTTTGCTTAAAAGCTTTTGGTTCCTCCTGTGCAGCCATTTTCGCATAATCTGAAAGTTTTCCAGTCGTCGGCTTCAGCCCCCACGTGGGAAATACGGGGGTGTTCGGAAAAGAACATGATCACTCTTAACCCAACGCCTTGGTCCATGAAGGAGGTGTCAATGCGGTGAACGAGGCAGTCGGACTATAGGGCGTTAACACTTTCACTTAGCCATAGGAGTTTTATGGTGGGTCTATGATATAAACCCTGGTATGTACGCTGTCATCCCAATGTGGTGCGTTTACATGTATGACCTAAAGAAAGGTCTTCCGTGTAATACAGAGGGAATCGCAAACGATTTTGATAAGTTGTTGAGTGGTTGACTAGCTCTCGCCGCATCATGACAGCCAGTTTTCGGCTTTCTCTACTAAGGTGCTCGCCTGGGTAAACCGGGGCACAGTCGCAGTAGTTCTCCCTTTACTACCTTAGCCGATAGAGTGGAACATAAGGTAGCAAGCACAGGAGCCGGGTAACCCAACTATTGACCCAAGACATGATTAGGAGCTGATGCATATAAGGCCAAACTCGCGACGCCGAAGTATGCTATAAAGCTGTTCAGACTTATTAGCAATTTAATTTGTTCCCATATCGAGCCCCTGGTGGGGCGTGTGAAATAACACAAGGAGCAAAATACAGTTTTTTACAAAAAAGTGAATACGGGGTATAGATAATATTCACTAGAACTTGAGTGACATGCCAATCATTGTTTTGTATATAATAACGCCACGAACCTGGGTATTTGACATGCCAAGGGTCGACGACTGAGGTAGAAGGCACTTTACAGGCTCGCAAAATAGAGAGTACGGTCTAAAAAAGTTGTTTTGGACCTCCTGCCGCACGTTTGCGCTGCCTTTCCTCAATGAAGGGGCTCCTTAAATGGAGTAACTTTTGGATGAATGTACAAACCGGAACTCCGATGGAGTCGGTGCGATGACCAACCTATGAGTCACCTATGATAAAGGATAATGAAAAAAGAAAAAGTGGTCAGAAAAGAATTGAAAAAAGGAGGGTGATAGAAGTACTTGTAGGCCCATCCGTATTATGCCTCCGCCGATGCCCATGGTATTTTCAGTGCATAGTTGTGTATGCACGGTAAAGATTTCGCAGGTGTATGAGGTGGACGGCGGAGACCGAACTGCTAGTCCAGCTCCATAATTGGTCGGTCCTGCTGAATGGAGACCGTCGGCTTAATGGCCTACAAGGTATGCAGTTTAATAAGGCCGACTTGTACTTTGGCTGGAGGGAATTTAGTATGATCCTCAGTCCAGAGGGAGTATGTCTCATGCTCCTCTGTAGGAGCATGTGTCATGTATACCATGTTCACCGTTTTTACCTCAGGGGGAAATTGCTTCTGTCCCCCAGTATTTGGTTGGTGAATCTCTTCGTCATCGCTATCACTGGGCAGTCTTTTCCCCTTATGTTCGGTGTTGAGCTTGCCGACCTGTTTGATGACCCAACAGCTTCTGTTGGTGTGATTGGCTGGCTTATCGGGGTTGCCATGAATCTGGCAGGGTCAATCCAATATCTTGTCTAAGGTGGATGGCTCGTCTCTGTTTGCCTTGAATGGCCTTTTCTATTGAGCAGGTTTGGGGCCGCTGAATCTAGGATTGACCGTTGTGTCGCGCGTTCTTTCGTTATCGTTGCGATGTTTGTGTTTGCTGCGTCGAGGTTTGCCATTGCCGTTTCGGACTTCGGAAGTGCCCGGGCTGTTGGCACTATTGCTTCTACGAGCAAGCCAGCTGTCTTCTCCCGCGCAAAAGCGGGTCATCAGAGTGGTAAGGGCTGACATGGATTTTGGTTTTTCTTGACCAATGTGGCGGGCAAGCCACTCGTCCCATACGCTATGTTTGAAGCCTTCTAGGGCTTCCGCGTCCGGACAGTCGATGATTTGGTTATTTTTAACTAAGAAGCTAGTCCAGAGCTTCTTGGCTGATTCTCTGGGCTGTTGAACTATATGGCTTATGTCATCGGCGTCTGGCGGCCGGACATATGTGCCTTGGAAGTTGTCGCGGAAGGTGTCTTCCAAATGCTCCCACCCGCCAATAGATTTTTTGGGCAGACTGTTTAACTAGTGTCGAGCTGGACCTTTGAGTTTTAATGAGAGGTATTTGATGGCATGAAGGTCATTGCCGCGGGCCATATGGATATGGAGAAGGAAATCCTCAATCCATACCACGGGATCAGTTGTCCCATCATATGATTCTATATTTATGGGTTTAAACCCTTCTAGGAATTCGTGCTCCATTACTTCATCTGTGAAGGAAAGGGGGTGTGCGGCGCCTCTATGTTGGGCCACATTGCGATGTAACTCCGATGGAGTCAGTCTGCGGTTTTCGGCCCGGGAGTGACTAGGCTTGTTACGTCCGACTAGATAGCCATCATCGTGTGTCGAGGCACGTCCTTGCAATCCATAGATTGACCTGGTATGTCATGTCCGGTTGTCCAGGTTTTGTCGAAGGTCATATGGGTGACCTTGAGCTGTTTTGCCTCCGCCTTTATGATGAGGCGGGGCTGGCTGGTGTTCGGCTTGAGTTGCCGCTTTATCCTGACCACGTGGTGGTCGGTCAGCCGCATTGAGCGATTATGGTATGTGCTCCTGTGCCTCGTCGTCGAACTGAGGCAGTAATTTGCGCTTAGGGTAGCTTTTGGCTGGGCAATTGAGGCCGTGTTCTTCGGCTGCCAGGACATTAGTCCATCTGTCGTTGAGCAGATCTTGGTCAGCTTGAAGCTGCTGCTGCTTCTTTCTCAGGCTCCTTGCTGTGGCTATTAGTCGGCGTTTAAAGCGCCCCTGCTCCAGAGGTTCCTCAGGCACGATGAAATCCTCGCTGCCAAGGCTCGCCTCATCCTCGGAAAGCGGAAGATAATTACTATCCTCCGAGTCTTCATGCGTGGCCTGTCCATCAGGGCTAACTTGCCCGTCTTCCCATTCGTTTTGTACAACAGCTGCATCGACGGGGTTTTTGTTGTCTTCGGCACCTTCCGAAGTGTTATTTTCCCCTGTGCCCATATCGCCGTCTATTCCATGCCATGACTTAGAGCAGCGCTGCTGACACCGACGTTTTGGTTGTATCACAGGAGGTTTGTCCTCAACTAGATCTTCTTTCTCATCATCGTTAGTTCTCTTAGGTGTATCAACCATGTATACGTCGTAGGAAGAGGTGGCTGTCTAGTGTTCGGTAAACGGCGGGTCTTGGCCCGGTTCCTCATCGGCATCGTCGTCCATACTGTCGATGTCTTCGGAGCCGTAGTCGAGCGTTCTGGTTAAGTCTTCGACAGTGTTTATGAAGTGGGCGGTGGGTGGGAAGCAAAATTCTCCGTTATCAATCTCCAGTTCAAACCGGATACAGTTTGGTTGTGAGCCCCCCGCTAAGGATAGTGCTCTCAACGAGTTTAGCACGTCGCCCAGAGGCGAATGCCGAAAGATGTCTGTGGCGCTAAATTCGGCGATTGATGACCGATCATGCTCGATATGCGCGGACGCGCATAGTTCAGAACCTATAGCCTGAGACGGGTCCGTAGTTCCGGTGACATAGATGTCACTTGAAGTTAAGTCTATGTGCGGCTCCAACGCCGTTGAGTCCACGGCTTCTGCGGTGGGGTTGAGCTTCCCATCTTCGGATGACGTGATCTGCTCCGGATCTATGGCTAGAGCAGCTATAGGTACTATCTCCTGCGTATGGACCGATGACAGATTTAGGCCGTGTTCATCGTGGTGGCAGGGAGCGGCTACCATGGTATCGAATCCGTCGAAGATCAAGTCTCCATGGATATCTGCGACATAGTTCAAGCTTCCGAATCTGACTTGCTGGCCAGGGGCATAGCTTTCGATCTGGTCCAGATGGCCAAGCGAGTTGGCCCGCAGTGCGAAGCCACCGAACACGAAGATCTATCTAGGGAGGAAGACTTCCCCTTGGATAGCATCGTTGTAGATGATTGAAGGAGCCATCGAACCTTTTGGGGACGACACAGTGGAACTCTCAAAGAAAGCACCAATGTCGGTGTCAAAACCGGCGGATCTCGGGTATGGGGTCTCGAACTGTGCGCCTAGGATCAATGGTAACAGGAGACGGGGGACACAAGGTTTACCCAGGTTCGGGCCCTCTCTATGGAGGTAATACCCTACTTCCTGCTTGATTGATCTTGATGAATATGAGTATTACAAGAGTTGATCTACCACGAGATCGTAATGGCTAAACCCTAAAAGTCTATCCTGACTATGATTATGAGGATCTATCTATGGACCTAGTCCTCCGGTTTATATAGACACAGGAGGGATCTAGGGTTGCACAAGGTCGGTTACAGATAAAGGAATATTCATATTTGGTCGCCAAGCTTGCCTTCCACGCTAAGGAGAGTCCCATCCAGACACGGGTAGAGTCTTCGGTCTTCGTATCTTCATGACCCATCAGTCCGGCCCATATCCAATAGGTCGGACGCCCGAGGACTCCTTAGTCCAGGACTCCCTTAGTCGTGGAGCGCCCATTTGCATCGATTATTTGAAGTAAAGGTCTCAAAGATCGTAAAGACGTTGAAATCGTCATCCTCCGAGGAATGCCTCTCTGGAGTAGTACCGGTGAGGATAGCCTCACCGCTCTTAGCCACATGCCGGAGTACCCAACATGTCCGAAGGCTATGCGTTGGTTCAGTGCTCGGCGTCATATGTATCTGATAGGGCTTATCGAGCAGTTCGTTGAGGATGGTTCTATGTCCCGCGAAGGGCTTGTATTTCTTGTCAATTGGTGTTTATGGTTGGATGCTTTGTAAGGGTGCATCCGTTTTGCCCGTATGGTGGGTTGCTTAAAGGCAGGGGGTTCCCACCGGGCTGTCTGGGCTTTCCAGGCGCTTTCCATGGCGCAGTACTTATGTACTATGTGTGCCAAATTTTTAAAGTGTTGTATGCGGTGGCAGTTGAGGGCATTGAGAATTCCCTCATCCGTACAGTTGCGGCAAAACACTGAAACCACATCATCATCGCAACAATCTTTAATCTTGTTTTTAACAAGGAGGAATCTGGACCAGAAGTGATGGACTATTTCCTGAGGTTGCTGTCGTACATACATTAGGTCACAGATGTCTGGAGGGCCTGAATTGCTTGGGAAATATTGATAGTGGTGGGTGAGCGGGCTAAAATTTGAACCCTGACCCACGATTGAATCCGGATTTTGAAGAATCTTTGAGGCACTAGTTCAGGATCGGGACGGTCCTGGTGACTTCCGGGTTCAATGCCTGATCCTATGTTCAGAGGACATGAAGTCTCTTCCCGAGGATGGGTATCTGGCTCGCAGGGCTCGGAAATCTGAACATAGCTGGTTCTTAACTTAGGGGAAGAAGCGCTCTCGGCTCGTTCCTCCACGACCACTACCAAGTGGGTGATCGGTGGGGAATTGATCTCCCTGATCGGGTTTAAGCCCAATCCGATCATAGTCTGTTGCCCAGCGCAGCGATGTGATCTAGCAGCTCGTTCAAAGATGAGATATCTATCGGATCCATCTTTTCGGAGTGTTCGAGGCTGATGCAAAGATGATGTTTGGCGATCGTGGGGGCCGCTGTTGGCTTAACGGTTGGGCAAGTGCCCATGGTAAAACCGCCAAGATGGAGGACCTGACCTGGAGCTAGGGTCCTTCCAGAAGTGATATTATCATTGATGACAAGGCGAGCCATCGATCCTTCTGTCGACAACACAACGGAACTCTCAATGAAAGCACCAATGTTGGTGTTAAAACCGGCCGATCTCAGGTAGGGGGTACCGAACTATGCGTCTGAGGAACGAAGGTAACAAGGGACAAGGGGAACACAATGTTTACCCAGGTTTGGACCCTCTTAATGGAGGTAAAACCCTACGTCCTGCTTGATTGTATTTGATAAGTATAGGGGTTACAAGAGTTGACCTACCTCGAGATCATAATGGCTAAAACCCTAGCTGTCTAGCCTCTATGAATTCTGATAGCCTTTATGGACTAAACCCTCCGGTTTATATACACATCGGAGGGGCCTAGGGTTGTACAGAGTTGGTTTACAGAAGAAGGAAATTACATATCCGGACATCGATCTTTCCATCCACGCATAGGAGAGTCCTACCCGGACACCCAAGGACCCCCTAATCCAAGACTCCGTTAAAAGGTGACGATGGTCAAGCTCCCAGAGGCCCTGGGAGTCATGGCATCGGGGGCTAGCACCAAGGGGAGCACCAGTCCGACGATTCAGAATAGAACAAGAGTCGAAATCGAGAATGACCCTAAAACCAGAGTCAACAATCCGATGACCAGAAATGAGTTGCTTCCTAAGTTGTGGAACATGAGCAACATCAAGAATATGAAAATATGATGTCCTAGGATTGCCTAGGCCATGAACCAGAAGGGAGGTACCAATAAGAACATGACCATGAGAATTGAGACGTCGAATAGAGCACATAGTAGATGCATGAGTCATATGAAAAGATGCTCCGGTATCAAGAATACGCAGAGATGTACCTTCCTGTGTAGAAAGTGGTCTCGCAATGCGAGAAGAGTCAGTAGCTGAACCAACAGAATATGTCAGTGGGGAACCAGAGGACACAGCTTGTAGGCATCAAAGTCACATAATCTCCTGCTCTGCCAGGGACTCAACTAAAGGGGTCGAAGTAGATTCACCCAGCAAGGAAGAACCTAGGTGATTAGCCTGTCAGGAAGACACACAATCTATTGCTCAGTGAAGGACGCAATAGAAAATTTACGGAGATTTATTTTGGAATATGTAAAAAATACTAGAAGAAAGAAGTACTGGGGAAGAACCTCGGTGGGCCCACAAGCCAGGGAGCGTGCCCTGGTGGCTTGTGTGGTCCACAGAGGCCCACTGTTGCTCATCTCCCCCTTTCTGAAGCCATTTGCCCTAGAAAAAAATAAGATAAGATTTTTAGGACCAGCCTGCACCGTCTCGAGGTGGAACCAAAGGCGGAGCACTTTTTGCTCTCTGGCAGAGTAATTCCGTCGGGGATATACTTCCCTCTATGAGGGGGAAATTGAAGCCATCGTCATCACCAACGCTCCTCTCATCATGGGAGGACTCGTCTTCATCAACATCTTCACCAACACCATCTCATCTCAAAACCCTAGCTCATCTCTTGTGTTCGATCTTTGTATCCAACCTTAGATTGGTACCTCAGGTGCTAGTAGTGTTGATTACATCTTGTAGTTGATGCTAGTTGGTTTACTTGGTGGAAGATTATATGTTCAGATTGTTGAACACATATTTATACCGGAAAAAGCTTTCTCCCCACTTTATATATAAAGCAAACCGCCAAAGCTAACAAGTTCAACACAAAGATCCACACCACATGACACATGGTAGCACATGATCCAAGTACAAAGGTTAATGTTGAGGGCACAACTCAACAAGCCCTAAAAGATAAAAACAACGAACAACGGCCACGACATGCAAAACACAACCATGGTTGCGGGAGAGTCCCGGGGACTAATCTGGCTCGGGTGGGGGGGAGCGGAGGAGCCAAGCGGAGCGCCAACGCCCGAAGATCAACGATGAGGATGCCGATGGCGTCCCAGTCCGTCACATGGCTAAGCGGGCACCAGAGCTAAAACTAGACACACATTTTGTAGATAGCATCAGAAAGCTACCGAAGCAGAGTAGGTTGAATCACTAGCCTATTATGAATCATTCACAGAGTCCACGCAAGTACACCAATACCTAGCCACCTAATGCGGCGAAGCCTCAACACAGAGGCCTGAAGTTCCTCGGATAGGTCGGGGAAGTTGGTGTTACACTAAGACCCCCCAACCTCTCAGAAATACGTCCATAGGAACTGTGTAGTAATGTGATCGTGGCTAGAACTACGTCGGTATTTCCCCAAAGAGGAAGGGATGATGCAACACAACAACGGTAGGTATTTCCCTCAGTGATGAGATCAAGGTTATCGAACTAGTAGGAGAATCACGCAACACTACGTAAACGGTACCTACACAAAAAGAACAAATACTTGCAACCCAATGTGTTAAAGGGGTTGTCAATCCCTTTTGGGTAACGATGCCCGAAATTGTCGAGTTGACGGGATTAAAATATGATAGATTGGATAAATAGATCTCAAATAAACGCAAAATAAAATAAAGTGCAACAAGGTATTTTTGGGTTATTGGATTAATAGGCCTGAAAATAAAAGTGAATAAAAATAGATCTCGAAGGCAAATATGATAAAGAAGAGACCCGGGGCCGTAGATTTCACTAGTGGTTTCTCTCAAGAAAATAGCACACTGTGGGTAAACAAATTAATGTTGGGCTATTGATAGAACTTCAAATAATCATGATGATATCCAGGCAATGATCATTACATAGGCATCACGTCCAAGATTAGTAGACCGACTCCTGCCTGCATCTACCACTATTACTCCACACATCGACCGCTATCTAGCATGCATCTAGTGTATTAAGTTCATGGAGAAATGAAGTAATGCAATAAGAATGACGACATGATGTAGGCAAGATCTATTTATGTAGAAATATACCCCATCTTGTTATCCTTAATGGCAACAATACATACGTGTCGTTTCCCCTTCTGTCGCTGGGATCAAGCACCGTAAGATCAAATCCATCACAAAGCACCTCTTCCTATGTCAAGAAAAATCGATCTAGTCGGCCTAACTAAACCAAAGACTCGAAGGAGAAATACGAGGCTATAAGTAATCATGCATATAAGAGATCAAAGAAACTCAAATATCTTTCATGGATAAAAACATAGATCTAATCATAAACTCAAAGTTCAGCGGATCCCGACAAACACACCACAAAAAGAGTTACATCAAATAGATATCAAAGATACCAGTGTATTGAGAATCAAAAGAGAGAGAGGAAGCCATCTAGCTACTAACTACGGACCCGTAGGTCTACAATGAACTACTCACGTATCATCGGAGAGGCACCAATGAGGATGATGAACCCCTCTGTGATGTATTTATATTGGATCTGGTGGTTCTGGAACTTGCGGCCGCTGGAATTGATTTTCGTTGACTCCCATAGGGTTTCTGGAATATTAGGGTATTTATAGAGCAAAGAGGCAGTGCGGGAGGCCACCGAGGAGGGCACAACCCACCTGGACACGCCTGGGCCCCCCAGGCGTGCCTTGGTGGGTTGTGCTCCCCTCGGAGCCCCCCTTTGGTACTTCTTTGTTCCAACAGGTGTCTTCTGGTCCAGAAAAATCTCCAAAAAGTTTCGCTGTGTTTGGACTCCGTTTGGTATTGATACGTCTCCAACGTGTCTATGATTTTTTTATTGTTCCATGCTATTATATTATCTGTTTCGGATGTTTTATATGCATTAATATGCTATTTTATATTATTTTTGGGACCAACTTATTAACCTAGAGCCGAGTGCTAGCTTCTGTTTTTTCCTTGTTTTTGAGTTTCACAGAAAAGGAATACCAAACGGAGTCAAAACGGAATAAAACCTTCGGGATGATTTTTCTTGGACTCGGAGACACCCAGGAGACTTGGAGTGCTAGTCAGAAGAGCCACGAGGGGGCCACAAGGGTGGAGGGTGCACCCCCTACCTTGTGGGCCCCTCGTGACTCCCCTGGCCTAATTCCTTCGCCTATATATTCACATATATTCCCAAACCACCAGAAACATCCACGAAATCACTTTTTGTGACACCCCAAGACCGACGCTCCAGAAGACTTCCATACTTTTCGTGATCACCGTGTGTTTCACTTGTGCTTTCTCTGTTTACTTATTTTGCATCGCATCATGCCATCATGTCTTTTAATTTTTAAAACTTCAACTAAATAAATTGCATAGATCTTTTGACCTATTTAATCGAGGGAATTCACATGGTGATTTCTCTTTATAACATATCCCCCTAATAATTATGGAGCTATTATAAATATTCCATTAGTTTGGAACTAACTAGAACACACTTGCAAAATAATTCCCATGCCTATTCCACTTCGAGTTTGACCTTCAAATCTTGTTCACAATTCTTATCACTTTTATCGAGGTTCCTCCAAAAATCCTCATCATTTTTGGGCTCTTCTGAATTTTGTCCTAGTTCAAACCATTTGAATTTAAATTCAAATGGATTTGAACTTAAGGGAGTGAGAGATTCCAGCACAGCCCGACTCCTCTGGCCTTTTTTCATCTCCACCAAAAGGCCCAAGGCCCCTGGCCATTTGCCTCCCTACTGGGCCCGGCCTCTAAGGCCCACCTAATCCTAACCCTAACCCTCTCCCCTGCCCGATCCCCATCTCTCCCTCTTCCTCGTCTCCACCCCGCCCCCAGAGAGCCCCACGATCGATACCCATCTTCCTCCAGCGCCGCCACCCCTCTTCCCGATTCCCACGCCCTCGCTCCTCCCTCCTCTCGCATGGGTGCATGCAGGTCCAGGAGCATGAGCACTCGCCCGATCCATGACCTTGCATCCTCCTCGCTGCCCTTGGTGCCACGTCACCGGACCTCCCCGTCGCCCTCGTCAATGACTAGTGCTGCCCTGGTAGCCTCCTCTCCCCCGCGTCGCCATCGCCTTCCTCCGCCGCTACGCCATCTCACCGTCCGGGCGTCGCGTTGTCATCTACCAGTGACCTCGCCTCCACCTTATTGCCCCTCCTTCTCCTGCTTGCCTTCCAGGTCACCGCCATGCATGTTTTGCCTCCTCTGGACGAAGCCTCGATGTCATGACCGGGCCCGACCTGCTCCGAGCTCCGACGACCTCGACTTCCAGCTCGCATCCTCAAGCCTCGCCTACATCCCCATTGCTCCTCCTCATGCCTCGTTCTGGCGTCATCCGCGATGTCCGACGACCATAGGCGCCAACCTCCACCACCCCCCTAGTCAAGTCGATGCCAGGTCCGACCCCAAGGTCTCCCCTGCCGTTGTCATCAGCCGCAAATGGCAAGTCCAACAGACCCGTGCTTGCCATGGACCTCCTCGCGCCCCTGCTTCCTCTCCGACGGTCGTGGCTGCAACCACCTTTGCGGCCAAGACCACTGAGGGAATCCTAGACTAAGGGGTCCTCGGGCACCTGACCTGATATCCATGGGCCGAACTGATGGGCTGTGAAGACATGAAGGCCGAAGACTGTACCTGTGTCCGGATTGGACTCTCCTTGACGTGGAAGACAAGCTTGGCAACCGACTATGAAGATATTCCTTATGTAACCGACTCTATGTAACCCTAGATCCCCGGTGTTTATATAAATCGGAGGGGTTAGTCCGGAAAGGACAGATATTCATTACCATAGTCATACATGTTAGACTTCTAGGGTTTAGCCATTACGATCTCGTGGTAGATCAACTCTTGTAACACCCATATTCATCTAGATCAATCAAGCAGGACGTAGGGTAGTACATCCATAGAGAGGGCCCTAACCTGGGTAAACATCGTGTCCCCCGTCTCCTATTACCATCGATCCTAGACGCACAGTTCGGGACCCCCTACCCAAGATCTGCCGGTTTTGACACCGACATTGGTGCTTTTATTGAGAGTTCCACTGTGCTGTCGACGAAAGGCTCGATGGCTCGCCTTGTCCTTAAAGACAACATCACCTCCGGGGGAGCTCTAGCCCCGGGCCAGACCCTCCGGTTGGGCGGCTTTACTATGATCACCCGTTTGGCCATTGAGCCGATGATGACCTCTCGGGCCATCGAAAACCCCCTTTGCATCAACTCCGAGCACTCCAAGCAGATGGATCCGACAGAGTTTTCGTCTTTGAACAAACTCCTAGATCGCATCGCCGCTTTGGGAATAGCCATAGACTACGATTGGATCGGGCCTAAAACCGATCAAGGAGAAATCGAGACCCTACCGATCACCCACCAGATCCCGGTAGTCGTGGAGCAGGACAGCGAGTCTTCTTCTATACCGAAGACAGATTATGTTCGGATCGCTGATCAGGAAGAGCCGGATACCCACCCGCGAAAGTATGCGACCAGCCCTCCGAACATAGCATCGGACGGCAGTCCTAAACAATCAAAAGATATTACGGAACCCGGACTGTTAAGCCCAGAAGGTCGTCAGACTCCGGATAATCGGTCAGGTCGGGGTTCAGATTTAATTCCACCCACCCATCCAGATATAGACGCTCTCATGAGCATAAAACAGCAGTCTCGGGAAATGGTCCATCACTTCTGGGCCAGATGCCTCCTTGTCAAGAACAAGGTAAAATATTGCCGTGACGAGGAAGCAATATCAGCGTTCTATAACAATTGCGCGGACGAAGGAATCCTCAACGCCATTAATCGCCGCCGCATACTGAAATTCATTGACTTAGCAACCATCGTACAAAAGTACAGCGCGATGGAGAGCACCTGGAAAACTCAGGCAGCTCGCTGGGAACCGTCAGTCCCAACTCAACTCCCCCTACAGGCGAAAAGGGCGCACCCTCGCGGCATGCCCAGTCCAACAGTCAAGAAACACAAAACCGCTATGCGGCATGACACCGTTTTGGTGGGGTGGTTCGATGGCCCATGCAAAATACATACAACACCAAATACCGTGGCAACCCATAGCCTTAGAGCATGCTGGATACTATGACAGGTAGCCAAGAGCGGCGAGGACATCCTTATCAAGGACGACCCAAAACGGCATCCCCCAGGGGACGATAACTCAAGAGTATTGACGGTCTTTGAGACATTCGCTTCAAACAACATGTGCAAAAGGGCGCTTCGTGAGGTCGCCGAAGTCTGCCAAATTGCTGCGATAAACCCCAGGAACGACACGGCTATAGCATTCAACGCTGGTGACGAACCAAAGTACAAAACAGTACGAGCGCCAGCTGCGTTAGTCCTCAGTCCCATCATGGACAGGTTTCGACTTACCAAGGTCCTCATGGACGGCGGCAGCGGACTAAACCTCATTTATGAGGACACACTCCATAAAATGGAAATAGACAGGAGCCGCATCATGCAAAGTAACACAACCTTCTGAGGAATTATTCCCAGCCGGGAGGCGCGGTACGCAGGCAAAATCACACTTGACATAGTATTCGGCACACCGGGAAACTATCGGTCCGAAGAAATAACTTTCTAAGTGGCCCCTTTCAGGAGCAGATATCACGCCCTATTGGGGCGGGATGCTTTTACACGCTTTCAGGCCATACCCCATTACGGGTATATGAAGCTCAAAATGCCCGGACCAACCGGTATAACCACTCTCGTCAGTGATCCGGACATAGCACTCCACGCTGAAAACAAAACCGCATTCCTGGCCCTGGAAGAGCTATCCGAACCCCTCATGGCCGACAAATTAACCGCACTACGCTCCAAGGTGGACAGGGAGGACGTGATCCTCAACAAACACCCTAAATCCACATCCTTCAAACTAGCAGAAGAAATGGACAAATTCCAGGTCCACCCAACGGACCCCGAGAAGACAGCATCTATCGGAGCTCAACTGAACCCAACAGTTGACACCTCACTACGAGAATTCCTGCACGAAAACTGGGACATATTCGCCTGACACCCTTCAGATATGCCAGGGATCCCATGCGAGCTGGCCGAACATAGCCTCAATATATTAAAGGGGTTTAAACCGGTGAAGCAATCACTGTGGTGCTTTTCCGAACCCAGGCGACAAGCCATGAGGGAGGAGCTGGCCAAACACATCGAGGCCAGATTCATTAGAGAAATCAAACACCCGGACTGGCTGGCAAACCTAGTGATGGTACCAAAGAAGGACAAATCCTGGCGCCTGTGTGTCGGTTTTAAAGACCTCAACAAGGCTTGCCCTAAGGATCCCTTCCCCCTCCTCCGCATTGATCAAATCATCGACGCCACCGCAGGACACGACTCACTGTGTTTCCTTGATGCATATTCCGGATACCATCAAATCAAAATGAAGCAGAGAAGTACGGGCCAAGACTTAAAATGTTGGCGAACTCGTTCTACGCCTGCCGGAGAAGAAACAGGACAAACTCAAGCCCAAATGGGAGGGTCCCTTCATAATTGACGAAGTTCTCACCGGAGGAGCGTACTGTCTTCGCAATGCATCAGACAATCACCTCGAGCCGAACCCCTGGAACGCGGCCAGACTCCAGAGATTCTATGCCTAGCGCCAAACCCCTTGTTCGTCTCCTCCTCCCCTGTAGTTTCCATTATTTTTTTCTCTCTTTTACAATTATTTTCTTCTTTCTTGTTTTAACGCTTTGGTACGGCAAGACCGCACACCATCGACACATACGTCTCTAAATATGTATGTCACTTGTACCTGGGGGCTTCTCAGACAGAAGTTCTTGTCATTCTTTGAGCATTAGGCTCCTCACATATGAGTTTTTCCATATGTACCTTTTCTTTGCCACTATATGCATCGATATGACTTAAGTTTTGCCCAAGCTTGGTTGCCTGGCTCCTGTGCTTATGCCCTACGTTCCCGTTAGTTCGGCTAGGATATAAAGGGAGCACCTCTGTGATTGTTACTGCCGGGCCATCTGGATGTGTACCTCAGACTGGGTGAAGCCGAAAGCTAGCGTTCTTAAGGGAATATTTGGTCGGTGAATTAAAGATGTTTTCTAAACTCACTCCATTATGCACCCCCAGAAGTTATACAAACTGTGGTGCTCGTATCACAATTCGGACATGTACATTAAATGCATGCACACCCAGGGAAAGGAACCCTTAACGGAACTATTCTCTCTAGAAGATGTTTCTTACGATATCAATGTAATATAACATAGCTAGCCGGATACAACTTGTCTGTTCAAGCAACTATGACCCCTACGCCTAGTTTTCCAGGCATGCCCGGCCTATTCGGCCGCGACGGTATTCGGAAACACTCTGCACCTTTGGGTCCGGAGGTTGAAGCGAAAAGGTCTGCCATGACAAATGATATACAATTCAGCTAGATGAGGAAAGTACACAGTCACTTGGACTCGAACACCTCTTCCTCTATACCTTCCAACAGGCAGTCTAACTTACAATCCTATTGGGAATATTTGGCGGCCACCTCTACTTGGTCATATACTATACTAACGGGAATTTCTTCCCCATTCGGCCCTACCAGTCCGACACAAGCCATGTGATTAGGATCCAGCTTGGTATATCGCGTCTTCACCATGGCCCAGGCCTCTCGTGCACCCTCTCGGCAGGCAAATATCTTCCACAGCCGGAAACTCCGTCGCTCTCCCTTGAACAGCTCTACTAGCTTCTCCATGCTTCCTGGAGGGGATTCGGATGGCCATAAAGCCTTGGCTACAATCCGCATAACCTACCGAGCTTGCTCGTGCAACTGAGACAGCCCTTGCAAAAGATCATTTGATGATCCAGACACCTCCGCTTCGGGGTGGTTCGTTAATACACACGCAATTACACCTATATCAGCTACCGTTACCTCCAAACTGCTATAAGATAAAAGCGGCCACGTACTGAATATGCCGCCTCGCAGCTTCTTGTTCTGCTTCACAGAGTCGGCTAGCTGCGCTCGCACATATTTCAGTTCTTTGCCTAGTTTGATGTTGGAATCCTGGAGTTTCTTTTTCTCTTCAACGACTTTTGTCAATACACGCTCGCCCGCTGCTAGTAGCTTTTTAGCTCCGTGTTCTTCGCTTCGAGCAGCATCCAGCTGCTCTCGTACTTGGTCTAACGACCCAACACAAATATTAGAACCCAGATTCACACTATCGGTGTATCATTATGAATTTTCGATAGAGGAAAATATTTCCGGGAGATGCCTTGTATTTCTCCAGTTCGCCATTGGCAGCAAGCAGCTGGCGCTGACACTTTTCTAGTTCCTGAGCTAGCTGGGTATTCCTCTCCATAAGCACCTGGTTGTACATTGATCCTTAAATCAGTTGTTTCAACTCCTTTAAGTCTCGGGGGCTACTGGCATATGGTTATCATAGTCAGACAAATCGAATTTACCTGCACATCTTTCAAATGTTGCTTTGTGGCCCTGTTAATCCCATCTCAAGCAGCCCGGATGTTGCATCGGCTGAGTGGAAGGCATTAAACGACTCTTCTGAAAAGCCAGGGTCTTGTAAAATGGCCCGGCGGCGCCGATGATTCATGGCACTCTCCACTTTCGAGTTGGTGACGGATACATCATCCGAGTCCTCGGCTAGAGGACAGTCCGGCGTCGCCCCTGCATTAGCCCCCGTCTGCACGGCAGGATTTGAATCCTGGTTGCGGGAAGTACGGCCGCTCGAACCTCCGGATATAGTCTGGCGCACCTTCCTCCTGACACATGGAAAACGGGAAGGTCACGATTGGACGTGACTGCTCAAGTGCGGGTTGGCGAATTCATACCTGTTCGACAAAGGCATGGCCGTGTCTTCGTTTGCTTTCCTCTTGGAGGCTTGCCTGGCGCGGGACCCAATCTCTTCAAAATCGCCGAGCGTCTCCCCTGTGAAGCACGATACAGTGCGGTGGGTGAGGCAGAATAAGTGCACTCTTTTAGAGAAGGTGTTTCTTAATTATTTACATGTGAGGCAGGAAGAAGGCCAGGATAGTCGGCGGTGATGGCCACTTCTGTGCCGTCATAGCTTTTCTGGTAAAACACTCCCCCCGCAAGCACCACAAATATATCCAGATCCTCTTCAAACCCATGATCTAGCTCCTGGTTGTGGATCTCCGGCTGTGGGGCAGGACTATGAAGTCCTTCGGTGACCTTCCGCCAGTGCTGTCATAAACAGACTTGAAATTTATCAAAAGTAATCCAGAAGGGGAATGAGCGGAATAGAGGGGTCGAAGCTTACCCAACTGGGAGGGTCATACATAGAATATACATCTCGGTGCTTAATGCGAAGAAACTCCTCTTCCTCCCCTTTAAACAGCTCGACCAATATTTTGGCCAGAGCAGCGGGGGTATCCGGACCCTTTGGGCCATAGCGGGAGGCGTCATCCTCTCCATTATAGTGCCACATGGGCAGCCCTCTGTATTGTAGCGGCTGAACCCCATGCACTATGGAGATCGCCATTACCTCAATTATTGTGAGTTCGGACTGAGCAAGCGTCTTTATCTTGCTTATAAGCTGGCAAACTTCTGCGTTGTCATCCTCTTCAAGACTCCAAGGACGCCAACCGTGGCGTTTCTTCAGTGGAACACTCACAAATTCAGGAAGACCCTTTCGAACTGGGTCGGGAAGCGCGACGTCCTCAATATAGAACCATTCGGAAGGCCATTCTTCAGACGCCTTCCTTGGTGTGCCGGACAGATATCCAGTATCAGCGATACGCCATACTTCGGCTCCGCCCACTTCAAATATTGACCCCTCGTGATTACGCGGGACAAGACAAAACAACTTCCTCCACATCTCGAAATGAGCCTCGATACCCAGGAATAGTTCACATAACGCGACGTAACCTGCAATGTGTAGAATGGAAGCAGGGGTGAAGTTGTGCAGCTGGAGGCCATAGTATTCCAGAAGCCCTCAGAGGAACGGATGAATGGGAAATCCAACGCCCCTTAGCAGGTAGGGGATGAAACATACTCGCTCTCCCCCGGATGGATTGGGGAAGTCCTCTGCCTGAATCTCACCGTTGAAGGAATCTAGCCCCGCTCGAACAGGAACTAGATCTGCGGGGGGAAGAAATCACTGCGTCTGCAGCTTCATCAATTGACTGTGGGACACTGAACACCTCTCCCACTGGCCTTTCACTGGGCCGAAACGGGTGGAGGAGCTGGGGGCGCTAGCCATGCTGGAATGGTTTCTCCTAAGCAGTTTTCGGGGATTTCCTCTGCGTGGTGCCGAATGGATCTAGGATCCAATATCTTTAAAAGGTGCTCTTCCTTGCATGGACGGGGTGTTATCTGCAAAAATACCCTAACCTTCCACCTTCTCTTGACACGTGGGAGGCGAAGTTATTTAACGTGTAGAAGCCGAGGGGAGCAACATTGAACCGATGGACGAATACATCACCTGAAGATCATTAAAGGAGGAACCTGCCTTGCAATGCCGAAGACAATTTGTGTCCTGAACACCTTGCTATTAAAGACTTGTTCGGGGGCTACTGAGGGAGTCCTGGACTAAGGGGTCCTCGGGCGTCCGGCCTGTTATCCATGGGCCGGACTGATGGGCTGTGAAGACATGAATGCCGAAGACTATACCTGTGTCCGGATTGGACTCTCCTTGGTGTGGAAGGCAAGCTTGGCAACCGACTATGAAGATTCCTTCTTATGTAACTGACTCTATGTAACCCTAGATTCCCCCCCGGGTGTCTATATAAACCGGAGGGGTTAGTCCGGAAAGGACAGATATTCATTACTATAGTCATACAGGTTAGACTTCTAGGGTTTAGCCATTACGATCTCTTGGTAGATCAACTCTTGTAACACCCATATTCATCAAGATCAATCAAGCAGGACGTAGGGTATTACCTCCATAGAAAGGGCCCGAACCTGGGTAAACATCGTGTCCCCCGTCTCTTGTTACCATTGATCCTAGACGCACAGTTTGGGACCCCCTACCCAAGATCCGCCGGTTTTGACACCGACAACTACCAAATCCAAGTACGTGAGACCGCCTGCGTGGGTTCCTTTCCCCAAGTACCATGACCGGCGAAGACCAAGACCGAGACCTCCTCGAACAGGAGTAATTTTGGGTTGCCAGGTACCCCTTCGGATTCGTCAAGACCCTCTTGTATGACTACACCCGGTGATGCGTCTAGTACCTCTACCGATGTCCCAAACACTACGACTACATGTACCGCTACCGTCGCAAGAATCGAGACCGACAAGTCAAAAGACGCAAAGTACCACTCCAAACCATGTACGACTACCATCGCCGAAGACCCGTGTAACGCAAGCGTCAAGTTCAATCTACCGTCGCGTGAACCACTACTTCCACGACGGCCGTGAACAGCTACTTCCCTCGACGAACTCAATCCGTTTCAAAAACACATGATTCGAAGGTATACCGCGAGACGACGCCCTTGAATGAATGCTTGTGTTGTATGAGATGCACCCTTTGTCTGCACTGTGCCCGAAGTATGTCTCGCTTCCATGCCGCCGACTCATGGGAACCCGGTAACCGGGATCACCCCACCATCTCTTGCGTGTCCAACACATCTGCACACTTCTCTTTTGCATCGGTATTCAATCGAGTTACCGGAACAGATATGTTGTCGTGGCATCATTTTCGGATTCTCTGCCAGTGAATCCCTTTTAATTCCGTCATGGCGACCAAATGCTTCATATCGTGTTCATGTCAACTTTTAACAAAATTGCATAAAACTTGCACATGTCATCCGCATCATGATAATAACATTTAAAATGTTTAAAATTGTTGTTTGCATTAAATTGCTAATTAACACATGGGGTGTTACTGAAATTGTTGTTTGTTGTTTTGGCCTCATTTAAACTTGCCTAAATGTGTAGTTTTCTTATGCTTATCCTCTTTCCATGTTAAGAACATTTAATTGTTGGGTACTTAAACGGGAGAGAACTAAATAAATGCATGTGGTGTTTCCTCGATATGCAACTCGTCGCAGATTGAGCTCCACTTAATTTGTAGTATTGTTTGTTGCACTTTGCCGTGCCATGCATATTTAAATCGGACATGCATCATCCTTGGTTGTGCATCATGCCATGTTTACGCTTGGTTGTTTACCATGTTGCTTGCTTCTTTCCGGTTTGCTTCTCTCGTTAGCTTTGGTTTCATTCCAGAGTTGTGAGGATTCGTTCGACTACATCCGTTTGTCTTCTTCATGGACTCGTTCTTCTTCCTTGCGGGATCTCAGGCAAGATGACCATACCCTCGATATCACTTCTATCTTTGCTTGATAGTTGTTCGCTCTACCGCTATGTCGCCCTACCTACCACTTGTTATATCATGCCTCCCATATTGCCATGTCAAGCCTCTAACCCACCTTCCTAGCAAACTGTTGTTTGGCTAAGTTACCGCTTTTGCTCAGCCCCTCTTATAGCGTTGTTAGTTGCAGGTGGAAGTTTAAGTTTGTTCCATGCTGGAACATGGTTATGTTGGGATATCATAATATCTCTTATCTTAATTGATGCATCTATATAGTTGGTAAAGGGTGGAAGGCTCGGCCTTATGCCTGGTGTTTTGTTCCACTCTTGTCGCCTTTGTTTCCGTCATACTGGTGTTATGTTCCTTCATTTTGCGTTCCTTATGCGGTTGAGGTTATGGGACCCCCTTGACAGTTTGCTTTGAATAAAACTCATCCAGCAAGGCCCAACCTTAGTTTTACATTTGCCTAACAACCTATTACTTTCCCTTGGGGTTGCAAACCCGAGGGGCATCTTTATTTTAACCCCCCCCCCTAGCCAGTGCTCCTCTGAGTGTTGGTCCGAAACGAGTAGACCGCGGGGCCACCTCGGGGAAACTTGAGGGTTGATTTTACTTGTAGGATGTCTCATCCGGTGTGCCCTCAGAACGAGATATCTGCATCTCCTATCGGGATTTGTCGGCACATTCAGGCGGTCTTGCTGGTCTTGTTTTACCATTGTCGAAATGTCTTGTAACCGGATTCTGAGTCTGATCGGGTTGTTCCGGGAGAAGGAATATCCTTCATTGATCGTGAGAGCTTGTGATCGGCTAAGTTGGGACACCCTTGCAGGGTATAAACTTTTGAGAGTCGTGCCCGTGGTTATGTGCCAGATGGGAATTTATTAATATCCAGTTGTAGAGAACTTGACACTTGACTTAATTAAAATGAATCAACCGCGTGTGTAGCCTTGATGGTCTCTTTTCGGCAGAGTCCGGGAAGTGAACACGGTTTGGGTTATGTTTGAATGTAAGTAGCTTCAGGATCTATTCTTGATCACTTGTAGCTTCATGACCGTTGTGTAGCTTCTCACCTTACTCTTATTTGCGTATGTTAGCCACCATATTTGCTTAGCGCTTGCTGCAGCTCCACCTCATTTCCTTATCCTACCCATCAGCTTAAATAGTCTTGATCTCGCGGGTGTGAGATTGCTGAGTCCTCGTGACACACAGATACTTCCAAAACAGTTGCAGGTGCCGATGATACCAGTGCAGGTGACGCAACCGAGCTCAAGTGGGAGTTTCACAAAGATCTTGGTCGTTGTTATGTGTCTTTTCCGGAAGATCAGTAGTGGAGCCCAGTTGGGACGATCGGGGATCTATCATTTGGGGTTGTCTTCCTTTACTTTGGTTCCGTGGTCGGACCTTGATTGTACTCTGGATGATGTATGTTTAACTTGTTATTTGTGTGAAGTGGCGATTGTAAGCCAACTCTTTATCCCTTTCTTATTCAGTACATGGGATTGTGTGAAGATTACCCCTGTTGCGACAAAACCACCATGTGGTTATGCCTCTAAGTCGTGCCTCGACACGTGGGAGATATAGCCGCATCGTGGGCGTTACAAGTTGGTAATCAGAGCCATCCCCGACTTAGGAGCCCCCTGCTTGATCAAACCGCTAATGTTGTTGAGTCTAGAACAAAATGTTTTGAGTCTTAAGATTATATATATCAGAGAGTAGGATTCTTTTTACTCCTCAGTCCCTTCGTCGCTCTGGTGAGGCTTCCAAACATAGAAGTTTTGACTTTCCTCTCCTCAAATTTCACGAATTTTTTTAGGATCACGCGGGTATCTTGGGATCGTTCCGATATTCTTGTGATGAGAACATTGTTCTTGGTGCCTCCTGACATTTAGGGGTTGTGTTAATGTCCCGGTGAGTTGAGCTCCGAGGTGTTGTCGTCACAATTTTATCATTGCAGTTCTAGAATACCTGAGTTCGCCGACATCGAAAATCTCTTTTATGCAGTTGTTGGTGAGATAACCTCGACGCCACCCAGTACTGGGGTGGGAGTTCGGGAGTATTGCCATAACTCGTATAATGGATCCTTTTCGAAGGTCGAGGTACACAATTTTCGGAGTTTTCTTGGTTATGTGTTGATGGATGGATATAGTTGGAGTGTAGGGCTTGTTAGTTGTGTGATATATATTGTGCCTCCCTGTATCCCCAACACCAGATTGCATAACCAGAAAGTTTCGGGAGTTAATAGGTGGGAATTCAAGTATCACATAGGAATTCTTTCCAACAGACACACGATACGATATGGGATCTATCATATGTTTGTTTTCGGCTTATTCTGCAAGCCTGATCCTTTGTTTTGTTTTGAGTTGTGGTATTCAAGTTGCTTCAATGTCAAGTGTTAATCCATACCTTCCCTAAATGGTGTTCTCATATTTCTATGGGAGTGCTAATCCTTCTTGATAATCAAGATTGTCATGTTAATTCTTCTTCCAATCGGCGTGCTTCTCTTCAAGTGGATCCGATCATTTTCAACATCCGCAAGATCACCTCACAGTTTTCCCAACGTTGTTCGTTTCATCTGTCCCCAAGTTGCCTTTGTTTTTCCCGCCCTCCCACCCTTTTCTGCAAGGACTCAGATTTCCAAATCAAGTATCCATCTTATGGATGTGAAGTTTTTTCATTCCTTTCCATCAATGTTCTTATCTGGTGATTCTCAGGATGATACTAACGGAGCTTCAAGTTCATCATTCTTCATTCCTTTTCTTCTCCGGTGGATTCAATTCAAGCTTTTGGTGTTGACCATATTCCCTTCCTCGTTTCAAGTGATTTCGTATGCCGGTGTATCTCTTAATCATTCACTCCTCGCTATTCATTTGTTCTGGAGTGCTTATGATCTCTTAGGAGATTCGTGTTTTCATTCCAAATCCATTCAAGATATCTCGAAGATTCGTGTTTCCACTCTGCATTCATTCAAGCTCTTTCAAGAATGTTATCACATTCAAGCCATTTGATTCAACCAGTGCAATCTCCCTTTCAAGTAATCATTTCAATGGTGTTTCTTTTGAGTGGGCCCATAACCCACAGGTCTTTTCCCAGGATCTCACCTGACTCTTCTATTCTTTTCAGAGTTACTCCCAAATTCTTTTCAAAGTGTGACGTAAGAATGAATTATCAACAGTCATATGTGTTTCTCCAAGATCTTTCAAATTCTTTTCATTGTTGATTCAAACTTTATTCTTCATTATACCAGAGTGTCTCGGCAATTCATGGTGGTGTTTCTCATTGTCATTCTCTGCATTTGAAGACTGAAGAAGATTTTCTCTTAAATCTTGCTCCGTTCTCTTGAAGATGTGTAGTTCAAGCTTGAGGCCATCCTCCCAAATCATTTCCAATCATGAGAATTCTTTTCATACGCATCTGAAGCATTTCATGAGTTCTTTCCATTTTATTCCTATGAAGGACATCATCTCAGAATTATTCATTCTCAGCTTTCAGCTCTCATTCTCCAAATCTTACCAGTGCATCATTCAAGTATTCTCTAATCAGCTCGTGATCTCTTCGTTCTCTTATACCAAATTCCCTCAAGTATTTTCATTAGTTTCTAATTCTTCCCGGTCTTTCTTTATCTTTTCTTTGTTCATTTTCAATTCTTATGGTGGTTCGTTCAAGAGTTCTCTTCCTTGGTTATCATATCATTCATTTGTTCTTCCCAAATCCTACCGGTGGTTCATTGAAGACCTTCTCAAGTTTATGCCCCCGTTCAAGAATTCATCCGATTAACCAGTTAACTTGCCGATTAATCCCTACTCATAGGGTCACCGAGTAGCCGATAAACTGATAAATTGTCCGACTAATTGATTAAATGGTCGATTAACTTGCCTATTAGCCTATTAATCCCCTACTCGCCATCCAACTGAGCAGTTACCAGTTAATGATTTCCTCAACAATTTTACGCTATATCTCTCTTAATCCTTTCTACGAGAATAAGTAGTATGCCAAATCCGTCGCTTGTCATCAATTTAATTGATGAAGGATAAGCATAATGTAATTCTTATTATTGTTTCATCCAAGTGATTAATTCCTTATTCCGGAGGTTCATCAAAATTCTTGATTTCATTTGTTCATCTTTCTTTTCCGGAGTTCAAAGTTTTCCGCATTATCGCGTCGCGAAGCTTCATCTAAATCATCGCAAGGCTTCACCTCGTGTTTTCAACTTCCCTTTCTTTTCGTTATCCTTTTATTACAGGAGTTCTTCATGGAGGCTCTACATGGTGGTTCATCAAGGATTCCTTTCATTCTTCAATTGTTCGTCAAGATTTCTCTCGAAGTTATGATCCACCAAACTATACTTAAAGTATTCTTCATCGTGCATTCCAAAGTGCAATTCTTTCTACCTTATCTTTTGAGGTAGTGCTATGTCACTCTTGACAATTTCCATTCATGTTTCGCGATTCACATGTTGTCTAGATTGAGATATTTAATCCCATTATTTTTCCTTCGTTGATGTTAGATTGGTATAGATTTCACCTAAAGCCTTCAATAAGGAATGTTGCTATTGTGGTGCTTATCAATGATCTAAGTTATCTCTCTATCATCTTGGTGGAAGAAATGTTTCATCTCCTTGGTGTTATCAATTATATCATTTGTTTCCGTAGTGGCAGAATTTCACCTCAAATTTCGAGATGTTTTCCGTAAGCCCACAACAAGGTTATTCTTTTCATTGTTCATTTTCCAACAAGTCCGTCCAATCCTTCTATGGAAGGATGCTTTCAAATTCATTTGAGGTAGAAGATGTTGTTTTCTTCTTCGTTACTTTCAGTATATTCTATGTTTTGTTCCGGAGGCATTGTGATGTTGCACTCTTCAACCCATCATCCCTTTTTTGTCAATGATCATGCCCTTACCTTTTCTTATCCATTCAATCGGAGTGTCGTGCCCTCCATTCAAGTTCTCTCATCTTATCATGTTTTGCCCCCCTTCTCAACCGTAGTGTTGTCTGAAATCTTTCTTACCCCTTGTGCCATTCTTTCAATAGTTCCGGTGGCAATGTGTTATTGATTTCCTCAAGTATCCTCTCATCTTTTCAAGTTCATGTTCAATTCCTTCCATTTTATAGTCGGAGTGCTGCCCAAATTATATCATTCTTATTCCTTCTCTATCTTGTTTTGACCGGAGTGGTTTCAATATCTATCTTGTCACTTAACCACTTAGTTCTCTTTGTATCCCATGTTCTTCTTATCTAACTGAGTGTTCACAATTTTGATCATCTCCGTTGTATTCTTTTCTCAAAATGTTTTACCTCTCAAGGTTCATCGGTTTCACTCGTTTGTCGAAGAAGCAACTTTGTTTTACCTTTTCCTCTCCCACTTCTCTCCGGTGCCATCCTTAGATCTCGGGACGAGATCTGTTGTAAGTGGAGGAGTGTTGTGACGCCCCAAGACCGATGCTCCAGAAGACTTCCATACTTTTCGTGATCACCGTGTGTTTCATTTGTGCTTGCTCTGTTTATTTATTTTGCATCGCATCATGTCATCATGCCATCATGCCTTTTAATTTTTAAAAGCTCAACTAAATAAATTGCATAGATCTTTTGATCTATTTAAATTGAGGGAATTCATATGGTGACTTCTCTTCATAACATATCCTCCTAATAATTATGGAGCTATTATGAATGTTCCATTAGTTTGGAACTAACTGGAACACACTTGCAAAATAATTCCCATGTCGATTGCACTTTGAGTTTGGCCTTCAAATCTTGTCCACAATTCTTATCACTTTTATCGAGGTTCCTCCAAAAATCCTCATTATTTTTGGGCTCTTCTAAATTTTGTCCTAGTTCAAACAATTTGAATTTAAATTCAAATGGATTTGAATTTAGATCTTTCAATCAGGCAACTTGTATTTTTCTTGGGTCAAGCTCCTTTTTATGAGTCCAAGAAAATTGGCGTCCTGCTCAAATTCTTCTCCTATGTATCTCTACATTTCTTAACTCTCAGTTTAATGGTTAAACAGGGAAATTAGACTTAAGGGAGTGAGAGATTCCAGCACAGCCCGACTCCTCTGGCCTTTTTTCATCTCCACCAAAAGGCCCAAGGCCCCTGGCCATTTGCCTCCCTACTGGGCCGGCCTCTAAGGCCCACCTAATCCTAACCCTAACCCTCTCCCCTGCCCGATCCCCATCTCTCCCTCTCCCTCGTCTCCACCCCGCCCCCAGAGAGCCCCACGATCGATACCCATCTCCCTCCAGCGCCGCCACCCCTCTTCCCGATTCCCACGCCCTCGCTCCTCCCTCCTCTCGCATGGGTGCATGCAGGTCCAGGAGCATGAGCACTTGCCCGATCCATGACCTTGCATCCTCCTCGCTGCCCTTGGTGCCACGTCACCAGACCTCCCCGTCGCCCTCGTCAATGACTAGTGCTGCCCTGGTAGCCTCCTCTCCCCCGCGTCGCCATCGCCTTCCTCCGCCGCCGCGCCATCTCACCGTCTGGGCGTCGCGTTGTCATCTACCAGCAACCTCGCCTCCACCTTGTCACCCCTCCTTCTCCGGCTTGCCTTCCAGGTCGCCGCCACGCATGTTTTGCCTCCTCTGGACGAAGCCCCGACGTCATGGCTAGGCCCGACCTACTCCGAGCTACTTCCCTAGACAAATTCGATCCGCTTCAAAAACGAACGCTTTGAAGGTATACCGCGAGATGACGCCCGTGAACGAATACTTGTGTTGTATGAGATGCACCCTTTGTCTGCACCGTGTCTGAAGTGTCTCTCGCTTCCATGCCGCCAACTCGTGGAAACCCGGTAACCAGGATCACCCCACCATCTCTTGTGTGTTCCACACATTTGCACACTTCTCTTTTGCATCGGTATCCCAATTGAGTTACCGGAACCGATATGTTGTCGTGGCATCATTTTCAGATTCGTCGCCAGGGAATCCCTTTTCATTCCATCATGGAGACCAAATGCTTCATATCATGGTGTTATGTTCCTTGATTTTGCGTTCCTTACGCGGTTGGGGTTATGGGACCCTCTTGACAGTTCGCTTTGAATAAAACTCCTCCAGGAAGGCCCAACCTTGGTTTTACATTTTCCTAACAACCTATAACTTTCCCTTGGGGTTGCAAACCCAAGGGTCATCTTTATTTTAACCCCCTGGTCTAGTGCTCCTCTAAGTGTTGGTCCGAAATGAGTAGACTGTGGGGCCACCTCAGGGAAACTTAAGGGTTGGTTTTACTCGTAGGATGTCTCATCTGGTGTGCCCTGCGAACGAGATATGTGCAGCTCCTATCGGGATTTGTCGGCACATTCAGGCGGTCTTGTTTGTCTTGTTTTGCCATTGTCAAAATGTCTTGTAACCGGGATTCCGAGTCTGACCGGGTTGTTTCGGGAGAAGGAATATCCTCCGTTGATCGTGAGAGCTTGTGATGGGCTAAGTTGGGATACCCCTGCAGGGTATAAACTTTCGAGAACCGTGCCCGCGGTTATGTGGCAAATGGGAATTTGTTAATATCCGGTTGTAGAGAACAGGACACTTGAATTAATTAAAATGAATCAACCGCGTGTGTAGCCATGATGGTCTCTTTTCGGTGGAGTCCGGGAAGTGAACACGGTTTGGGTTATGTTTGAACGTAAGTAGCTTCAGGATCTCTTCTTGATCACTTGGAGCTTCACGATCGTTGCGTAGCTTCTCACATTACTCTTATTTGCGTATGTTAGCCATCATATTTTCTTATCACTTGCTGCAACTCCACCTCATTTCCTTATCCTACCCATAAGCTTAAATACTCTTATTTGCGGGTGTGAGATTGCTGAGTCCTCGTGACTCATGAATACTTCCAAAACAGTTGCAGGTGCCGATGATACCAGTGCAGGTGACGCAACCGAGCTCAAGTGGGAGTTTGACGAAGATCTTGGTCGTTGTTATGTTTCTTTTCCGGATGATCAGTAGTGGAGCCCAGTTGGGACGATCGGGGATCTATCATTTGGGGTTGTCTTCCTTTATTTTGGTTCCGTAGTCGGACCTTGATTGTACTCTAGATGATGTATGTTCAACTTGTTATTTGTGTGAAGTGGCAATTGTAAGCCAACTCTTTATCCCTTTCTTATTTAGTACATGGGATTGTGTGAAGATTACCCCTCTTGCGACAAAACCACCATGTGGTAATGCCTCTAAGTCGTGCCTCGACACGTGGGAGATATAGACGCATCGTGGGCGTTACACTTTTCCACCACCGCAACCTTCTGTTCATATGAGATTCCATCCAGGGGCTTTTTCCAGCATCCTGCTGGAGGGGGGTTCGATCATGGAGGGCTTCTACATCAACTCTATTGCCCTTCCGATGAAGCGTGAGTAGTTTACCACAGACCTAAGGGTCCATAGCTAGTAGCTAGATGGCTTCTTCTATCTCTTTGATTCTCAATACCATGTTCTCCTCGATGTTCTTAGAGATCTATCGGATGTAATATTCTTTTGCGGTGTGTTTGTTTAGATCCGATGAATTGTGGATTTATGACCAGCTTATCTATGAATATTATTTGAATCTTCTCTGAATTCTTTTATGCATGATTTGATATCTTTGTAATTCTCTTCAAACTATTAGTTTGGTTTGGCCAACTAGATTGGTTTTTCTTGCAATGGGAGAAGTGCTTAGCTTTGGGTTCAATCTTGTGGTGTCCTTTCCCAGTGATAGTAGGGGCAGCAAGGCACGTATTGTATTGTTGCCATCGAGGATAAAAAGATGGGGTTTGCATCATATTGCTTGAGTTTATTCCTCTACATCATGTCATCTTACTTAATGTGTTACTCTGTTCTTCATGAACTTAATACTCTAGATGCAGGCAGGAGTCGGTCGATGTGTGGAGTAATAGTAGTAGATGCGGAATCGGTTCGGTCTACTTGACACGGACGTGATACCTATATTTCATAATCATTACCTTAGATATCGTCATAACTTTCCACTTTTCTATCAATTGCTCGACAGTAATTTGTTCACCCACCGTATTATTTGCTATCTTGAGAGAAGCCTCTAGTGAAACCTATGGCCCCCGGGTCTATTTTCCATCATATAAGTTTTCGATCTTCTATTTTGCATCATATTAGTTTCCGATCTACTATTTTGCAATCTTTTACTTTCCGATCTATAAACCAAAAACCCAAAAATATTTACTTTATTGTTTGTTTAGTTTCATCTATCTCTACCAGATTTCACTTTTGCAAGTAATCGTGAAGGGATTGACAACCCCTTTATCGCGTTGGGTGCAAGTTGTTTGATTGTTTGTGCAGGTATTGGTGATTTGCGTGTTGTCTCCTACTTGATTGATACCTTGGTTCTCTAACTAAGGGAAATACTTATCTCTACTTTGCTGCATCACCCTTTCCTCTTCAAGGGAAAAAACCAACGCAAGCTCACGAAGTAGCAGGAAGAATTTCTGGCGTCGTTACCGGGGAGATCTACGCCTAGCCAAGACATACCAAGTACCCATCATAAACTCTCATCTCTTGCATTACATTATTCGCCATTTGCCTCTCATTTTCCTCTCCCCCACTTCTAAAATGATTTTCAAAAAGAGTTTCCTTTTCTTCGGCCCTCTTCCATTCGGCTGCTTCATTTGCTTTTTGTGTGCCCGTGTGTTGGTGTGTCTGCTTGCCTTTATGGCTCGACCAAAGAACGTTGATCCTCACTTTAGGAGGTTGGAAGAAATTGAAAATAATGTTAGGAGCTTCATGTCTTTGCAATTTGAGCACAATGATTTCTTTAGAAATGAGCTTAAGGAGCAGAAAAGTTTTATGGAATACATGAATAAATAGCTCGATGATATGTCTAAGGAGTTTTATGGTTTGAAATCTCAGTTTGCTCATCTTGAAAATTTAGTAGGCCAAATTTCTGAACAAGCTACCTTAGTAAATAAGATGGACGCTAAACCAGAATCTCTTAAATAATGATGAAGATCTTAAGTGATTGATGTGACTCCTACTGAATCTTTGTTTGCCAATATAAATCTTGATAAATATGGGACTGGAGATGAGTCAACTTTAGTTAAAAAGTGTCCCAATGATTCAAAGTTTTTAGATCTTGATGCAAAAATTGATAAAAGTGGGATTGTAGAGGTCAAAACTTTAAGTAGCAATGAACCCACTCTTTTGGATTTCAAGGAATTTAATTATGATAATTGTTCTTTAATATATTGTATTTCCTTGTTGCAATCCATGTTGAATTCTCCTCATGCTTATAATCAAAACAAAGCTTTTACTAAACATATCATTGACGATATGATGCAATCTTTTGAAGAAAAGGTTGATTTGGAAGTTTCTATCCCTAGAAAACTTTATTATGAGTGGGAACCTACTATTAAGATTAAGATTAAAGATTATGAGTGCAATGCTTTGTGTGAATTGGGTTCTAGTGTTTCCACGATTCCAAAAACTTTATGTGATGTGTTAGGTTTCCGTGAATTAGATGATTGTTCTTTAAATTCGCATCTTGCGGATTACACTATTAAAAAACATATGGGAAAGATTAATGATGTTCTTATTGTTGCAAATAGGAATTATGTGCCCACAGATTTCATCATTCTTGATATAGATTGCAATCCTACATGTCCTATTATTCTTGGTAGACCTTTCCTTAGAACGATTGGTGCAATTATGGATATGAAAGAAGGAAACATTAGATTTCAATTTCCGTTGAGGAAGGGCATGAAACACTTTCCAAGAAATTAAATTAAATTGCCATATGAATCTATTATGAGAGCTACTTATGGATTGCATACCAAAGATGATAATACCTAGATCTATTCGTGTTTTTATGCCTAGCTAAGGGTGTTAAACAATAGTTCTTGTTGGGAGGAAACCCAATTTTATTTTTGTTCTTTGCTTTTTTAAAATAAATAATTCATCTAGCCTCTGGTTAGATGTGGTTTTATGTTTTTATTAGGGTTTGTGCCAAGTAAGACCTTTGGGATGGCTTACGGTGATAGTTGATCTGGCTGAAAAACATAAACTTTTGCGTTCAGGAAAACAATTCTCATTTTTAACATAAGACTGATAATGTAGCGACCCGACCTCAGATGGTCCAGTCTCTATGCTTCAGTGTCATCCCTGGATCGGTAATCCTGACACACACAGTACTCGAAGGGATTATAACAAAGTAGCAATCACACACTTATTACATCGAATGTCTCCAAAGAGAACTTATTATAATAAATATGGCTTAAGGCCATCTAAAAAAATAACAGCAGAAGGCTTGGAAGATAAAGTGAGTCCATCAACTCCAACGACATAGCTGAGTGCATGACAAACGACCTAGCGCACCTTACTCCTCGTATGAGAAGTCTGCAACATGATACATTGCAGCCCGAAAACGGGTCAGCACATGGAATATGCTGGCAATATAACACAGTAGAGCAATGAACAGATAAATGCTATCACTACATGCATATATGGCTGGTGGAGGCTCTATGGTTATATTGTTTTTGTGAAAAGCCAATTTTTCCCTACAACAAAGGAACAAATTTTATTTAACTATCATGGTGGTTGAAACATCATTGAGAAGGTCCCTCCAACTCAATCCCAATTAAAGTAATCATTTAACCCAACTAATTAATTTAGAGTGATGAGATCAAATCAATAACTCAAGTACCACATACTCAAAATTGTCCATAACCGGGGACACGGCTAACCATGATTAGTTTGTACACTCTGCAGAGGTTTGCGCACTTTTCCCCACAAGACTCGATCTCCTCCGTTGAATTTCTCGCACTACAAGATGATTGAGAAACAGATGACCGAGACACAGTCTTTCAGAAGCATTAACTCTTTACTCTGGGTGGACAGTTACACCTACTTTCCCCTACATCTGCTAGCCCACCACTGAAAGAGGTCACACAACATACTCAACTATGCCAGAGCTCATAATGGCTTGTGGCTGCAAATGGAAGTTTCTAGCATGAATAATCTTATGATCCGTTTGATCCTGGGTGGCGGACCGTAGGATGATCACATGGGTACTCCGGGATATCCTAGGACAACACTGGATTCTCCAGGTGCCCACAAGCAATCCACCCAGATGTGTATTAAAGTTGCCACCTTAAGTTGAACCATTAATTAATAACTCACATCTGTCATGGATACACTCAAACCCAATCCACTTCTATGAGCATAGCATAGCAATATAAGCATAACATAGAAGTAACTCCCAGGGGTTTGATAATAAAACAGGTAATAGGTTCTACATCATCATCTACTTCCCAGACCCACATGTTAAGAGATACTACTCATGCAATGTGTGAGGGTTGTATATAATGCATAAAAACTGGGTGTGGAAAAGGTATGATCAATGTGTTACTTGCCTTGCTGACGATCTGCAAAACCTAGCGACTCGTAGTAGCACGCTTCACACTCCAGGAATTCTATCGCAAACAAACAATAGGATACATAAGCAATCAAGCAAAGATGCACAGGTAAATCTCAAATAAGAAGATCTAACCAGAAAGTTCAACTGAAGAACTCCGGTTTGCAAAAAGAATCAAATCAAACGGAGCAACAAAACTCAAACTGCAAAAGAAACAAGATCCGATTACTAATCTGGACTAA
The DNA here is from genome assembly GCF_018294505.1 of Triticum aestivum. Taxonomy (NCBI): domain Eukaryota; kingdom Viridiplantae; phylum Streptophyta; class Magnoliopsida; order Poales; family Poaceae; genus Triticum; species Triticum aestivum. The sequence continues at coordinate 495,206,003 of NC_057809.1, read as the reverse complement.
AGTCAAATTTTACAGTACCAAAATCTTGTTCAAGTTGGTTAAACAGAAAGAGGGCTTCGAGATGAAGATCCAGGCGCTTGAATCGCCTAATTCCCATAAATGAGCGAAAAGTTATACTAAAACAAAAATCAGGGCAGAAATCGCGATCAGAAATAATCACGGAAAACCCTGGAAAAAGAAAAACTGATGAACAGGCTAACAAACGAACGTTCGCTGTCTGCAGCTAACGGTTGAATGGCGTTCGTTAAAATGAACGTACGGATGAACGTCCGCAAAATAAATAAACCGACCGAAAAACCGAACCGATCTAATCTAAAAAAATGAATCTGATTTTCGAAATAAAACAGATCGGTCTTAAAAAACCGACGGCTACCTCGGCGTTCATGACGACAGCGGCGGGGCTCTGGCGGGTGGCGGCGGGGCGACGAAGGCAAGCGGCAGCGGCGGCAAGCGGATCAAGGCGGGCGGGGCTGGCGGCTAGGGTTTGGGGCGCGAGTGGGCTGGGGCGGCGGGACGGGCTGTAGGGGGGTCGCGGGGGCGGCTCATAAGGCCGGCCGGGTCGAAGTCCAGGTCGGAGACGGCCCGGTAAGGCGGTAACCTTTTTTTTAAATATTCCGACGTGCAGAAAAACAAAGAAAAGAAATACGAAACGGACTCCAAAAATCCCCAAATAAATTTTCCCCGTCCTCTAAAAATATGCCGGACAAAGTGAACATTTATTTGGGCTTCTAATGCAATTTTGAAAAATGAGTATTTTTCGTAATTCAAATAAAATTACAGTAAAATCCAAATAAAATTTATTTATTTGATTTTAATTTTTTTTCTCTGATATTTCATTTATTTTGGAGAAGTCATATTATCTCCTCTCATATATTCTGATATGAAATATTTTCGGAGAGAAAAATTAATTAAAACCAAAAAAATGATCCTTGTTTCAATATTTGAGAAACGTGAAATCCCCAACTCTCTCCATGGGTCGTTCAGTTGCTTAGAATTATGAGGATCGAGAAACGAAATACAGTAAAATATAATATGCATGAATGACCTATGTATAACATTTCAAATTGAAAATTTGGGATGTTATAGATAAAATATTGATTATTTTTGAAGATTAATAAAGAAATTTATCAGGTTGTCCTAATTTTTAAGAATTTTTCGAGTTATAGACGTATTCTAGAGTTACAGATTACTACAGATTGTTCTGTTTTTGACAGATTCTGTTTTCTATGCATTGTTTGCTTATTTTGATGAATCTATGGGTAGTATCGGGGGGTATGAACCATTGAAAAATTGGAATACATTAGATATTACACTAATATAAATAAAGAATGAGTTCACAACAGTACCAAAAGTGGTGATTTATTTTCTTATACTAACGGAGCTTATGAGATTTTCTGTTGAGTTTTGTGTTGTGAAGTTTTCAAGTTTTGGGTAAGGATTTGATGGACTATGGAATAAGGAGTGGCAAGAGCCTAAGCTTGGGGATACCCAAGGCACCCCAAGGTAATATTCAAGGACAACCAAGAGCCTAAGCTTGGGGATGCCGGGAAGGCATCCCCTCTTTCGTCTTCGTCTATCGGTAACTTTACTTGAGGCTATATTTTTATTCGCCACATGATATGTGTTTTTCTTGGAGCGTCTTGTATGATACTCCCTCCGTCCGGAAATACTTGTCCTAGAAGTGGATGTATCTAGACTTATTTTAGTTATAGATAAATCTATTTTATCCATTTATAGGACAAGTATTTCCGGACGGAGGGAGTATGAGTCTTTGCCTTTTAGTTTGCCACAATCATCCTTGATGTACAGACCTTTTGAGAGAGACAGACATGAATCGTGATTTATTAGAATACTCTATGTGCTTCACTTATATCTTTTGAGTTAGACAATTTGCTCTAGTGCTTCACTTATATCTTTTTACAACACGGCGGTGGCTTTATTTTATAGAAATTATTGAACTCCCTTGCTTCACTTATATTATTTTGAGAGTCTCTAAACAGCATGGTAATTTGCTTTGGTTATAAATTTAGTCCTAATATGATAGGCATAAGAGGGATATAATAAAAACTTTCATATAAAGTGCATTGCATACTATGAGAAGTTTGATTCTTTATGATTGTTTTGAGATATAAAGATGGTGATATTAGAGTTATGCTAGTAAGTAATTGTGGATTGTAGAAATATTTGTGTTAAAGTTTGTGATTCCGGTAGCATGCACATATGGTGAACCGTTATGTGATGAAGTCGGAACATGATTTATTTATTTATTGTCTTCCTTATGAGTGGCAGTCGTGGACGAGCGATGGTCTTTTCCTACCAATCTATCCCCCTAGGAGCATGTGCGTAGTACTTCGTTTCGATAACTAACAGATTTTTGCAATAAGTATGTGAGTTCTCTATGACTAATGTTGAGTCCATGGATTATACACACTCTCACCCTTCCACCATTGCTAGCTTTTCTAGTGCCGCGCAACTTTCGACGGTACCATACACCCACCATATATCTTCCTCAAAACAGCCACCATACCTACCTATTATGGCATTTCCATAGCCATTCTGAGATATATTGCCATGCAACTTTCCACCGTTCCGTTTATTATGACACACTCCATCATTGTCATATTGCTATGCATGATCATTAGTGATTTTTGCAAAGTCAGTAACTGTTACAGTATGCTTCCATGTTAACTTGATGCTACCATCTATTCCATGCATAATCTGGAGATGCCTAGTTGACATGTTTCGATGTCCATGTTATGCTCTATCATGTCATGCCTTTTTATGCTTCATCTATGTCCTGTAGCATATGTTTTCATTGCCATGAACATGCCTAAATGATGTTCCAGCTTGCTGTTACTTTCATGATGCCATGTTGTGAGCTTGGTATTGATTAATCTATGAATCTTTTGGTGTTTCTCCAATTACATGTTTTGAAGTATGCTATTAGTACTTTGTCCACATGCCAAGTTTGTTAATTTTGGACTTCATATGACCTCTGTTCCAAGCTTGCAAACATGCTATGTTGATGTTACTATTTTACACTTGCTGAAACTGTTACAACATTCAAACTTGTCTTGATGGTTCCCCCAGGTCTATGAGCCATATGAATATGATGCCTTGATGTTATTTGCTCTTTGTTATGTGTACTTTGATACAATGCCCTTGGTTGCCATATAACTTGTTGTAACTTGTCTCTTTCTTGTTCTCAAGTTTCCATCATGCTAAATTTGTCAACCTGTTAACAACATGTTCCTTTTTTGCAAGCATCATAGTAATTACTTCATGCTTCATATGAACTTGTGCCCTTGGACTAAGTTGAAGTATATCATCTCCACTACATGCCCATGTCTTCTCCATATTTATTAAAGTTGCTATGCTTGTTGGTATGTGCCTCCAAAGTCAGCATCATAATGTTATTGTTTTGCATTCCCAGATTTCCTCGAAGTCTGAGAATTAGCTTATATTTTGTTGCATCTTGTCTTGTTGTTTGTCATTGATCTATGGATCATATGGAGATGCTTAGTAATCATGTTTCTCCTTGTTCAACCTGTAATTTAATGTCATGCTTTTGTTTGCCATGATCTTGCACTATATCATCATTGTTTCATGCCTCCAACATGTTAACGTGTTATTTCTGCTCACATGTGTGCCCTATTTTTCACCAAGTCATAATCTGTGTTATTAAGTTGCTTTTTGCATCGATCATTTTGGTTTAATCCGGATGCCTATGAACCTGAACCTTAATGATATTTGAAGCATGTTGTCTGTAATTTGAGTGCATATCAAGATTATGCCCATATGTTTTCTATAGCTTGTTGTTTCCTTGATTGCAAAGTGCTTAGTTGTTGCTTGGGGCAGATTGTGTTTGAAACTTGTATTGAGTGTATGTGTTGAACCGTTGCTCCGTTTTGAGCATGCTCTATATGAAACTTGCTTAGTTTTGCATGTAGTTTCATCATGCCATGTTGCATCCATGTTGTGGAGTGTTTGTGATGTTGTTTTGCTTGCATTTGCATCAATGTCATGTTTAACTTACTTTGCTCATACGTTCTAGGCTGTAGCTCCGAACTAAACGAACTTTATATGTAACTTAACTAGAAAACCATGTAGGTCATCTTGGTGCACTTTAACTTGATGTTTAACAACTTCAACATTATGTGTTATTAAGATTTGAACCAATTTTGAAATTTGCATATGAGGACTTACCGGAATTGTCATGTGTTGTTTCCGGCCTCTTTTAAACTTGCTTTGATGTGTTGTTCTTGTATGCATCATCTCTCGCCATGAGTAGATTCATGTAGCCTTGTCATGCATCATACTTGGTTGATCATCATGTCTTGTTTATGTGTTGTGTTTACCTTGTTGTTTGCTTCTTTCCGGTTGTGCTCCTTCTCGATAGTTCCTGTTTCGTTGCGATTGTGAGGATTCGTTCGACTACGTGGCTTCATCTTCTTCATGGACTCATTCTTCTTCCTAGCGGGATTTCAAGCTAGATGACTGTCACCTTGGATCTCACTACTATCTTTGCTATGCTAGTTGTCTCGATGCTGTCGCTATGTCGCGCTACCTACCACTTTTTATCAAGCCTCACAAATTGCCATGAAAACCTCTAACCTTTTTACCCTTCCTAGCAAACCGTTGTTAGGCTATGTTACCGCTTTGCTCAGCCCCTCTTATAGTGTTGGTAGTTGCAGGTTGTTCCATGTTGGGACATGGATATCATGGGATATCACAATATCTCTTATTTAATTAATGCACAAATATACTTGGTAAAGGGTGGAAGGATCGGCCTTATGTCTGGTGTTTTGTTCCACTCTTGCCGCCCTAGTTTCCATCATACCGGTGTTATGTTCCTTGATTTTGCGTCCCTAACACGGTCAGGGGTATTGGGGCCCTCTTGACAGTTCACTTTGAATAAAAATCTTCCAGCAAGGCCCAACATTGGTTTTACCATTTGCCTAATAACAAGTAAAACTTGCCTAGGGATTTTCCGGACCCCGAGGATTTCTTAATTCAACCCCCCGGGGAAGTGCTCCTCTGAATGTTGGTCTGAACCGAGTAGACTGCGGGGCCACCTCGGGGAAACTCGAGGGTTGGTTTTACTCGTAGGATGTCTCATCCGGTGTGCCCTGAGAATGAGATTTGTGCAGCTCCTATCGGGATTTGTCGGCACATTCGGCCGGTCTTGCTGGACTTGTTTTACCATTATCGAAATGTCTTGTGCACCGAGATTCCGAGTATGATCGGGTGTCCCGCGATGGAGGATTGTCTCCGCGGATTGTGAGCCTGTCATGGGCTAAGTTGGGGCACCCCTGCAGGGTTTAATTTTCGAGAGCCGTGCCCGCGGTTATGTGGCAGATGGGAATTTGTTAATATCCGGTTGTAGAGGACTTGAAGTAAACTCTTTTAAAATACACCAACCGCATGCGTAACCGTGACTGACTCTTTTCGGGTGCCTTCGAGAAGAGGACACGATCGGGTTATGTTTGAATGTAAGTAGTTCAGGATCACTTCTTGATCATTACTAGTTTGCGACCATTTTGCATAGTTTCTCATCTTACACTTGTATTCGTAAGTTAGCCACCATACATTGATTAGTCGATGTTGCAACCTCACAACTTATCCTTTCCATACCCATTAAGCTTTGCTAGTCTTGATACCCATGGTAATGGGATTGCTGAGTCCTCGTGGCTCACAGATTACTACACCAACAGTTGCAGGTACAGGTAATGCGATGATTATGACGCGAGAGCGATGTTTTCTTGTTTTGGAGTTCTTCTTCTTCGTCGATCTTGGGTTAGGTCCCTAGTCGGCAGCCTGGGCTAGCAGGGTGGATGTCATTAGAGATTTTGTTTATGTTTCATCCATAGTCGGATGTTGTTCTCTGTATGACATATTGATGTATTCTTGCGGCATTCATATGCCTTGTATGTATCCCCATCTATTATGTAATGGTTTGATGTAATGATATCCACCTTGCAAAAGCGTGTCAATATGCGGTTCTATCCTTGGTGGTACCTTTTAGTCTCTTTAGGATAGATTCGCATATTGGGCATGGCATCACTCTTGATTCATTACACATCTCGGTACACCGCTGGAGGCATTCATATAGAGTCATATTTTGTTCTAAGTATCGATTTGTAATTCTTGAGTTGTAAGTAAATAAAAGTGTGATGATCTTCATTATTAGAGCATTGTCCCGTGTGAGGAAAGTATGATGGATACTATGATCCCCCCACAAGTCGGAATGAGACTCCGGACAAAAAAAGAGGCCAAAAAAATGAGAGAAGGCCCAATAAAAAATGAGAGAAAAGAGAGAAGGGGCAATGTTACTATCCTTTTACACACTTGTGCTTCAAAGTAGCACCATGATCTTCATGATAAAAAGTCTCCTATGTTGTCACTTTCATATACTAGTGGGAATTTTTCATTATAGCACTTGGCTTGTATATTCCAATGATGAGCTTCCTCGAATTGCCCTAGGTCTTCGTGAGCAAGCGAGTTGGATGCACACCCACTTAGTTTCTTTTTGAGCTTTCATAAACTTATAGCTCTAGTGCATCCGTTCCATGGCAATCCCTACTCACTCACATTGATATCTATTGATGGGCATCTTCATAGCCCATTGATACGCCTAGTTGATGTGAGGCTATCTCCTTCTTTTTGTCTTCTCCACAACCACCATATTCTATTCCACCTATATTACCATGTGCATGGCTCACGGTCATGTATTGCGTGAAAGTTGAAAAAGTTTTAGAACATCAAAAGTATGAAACAATTGCTTGGCTTGTCATCTGGGTTGTGCATGATTTGAATATTTCGTGTGATGAAGATGGAGCATAGCCAGACTATATGATTTTGTAGGGATAAGCTTTCTTTGGTCATGTTATTTTGACAAGACATAATTGCCTTATTAGTATGCTTGAAGTATTATTGCTTTTATGTCAATATTAAGCTTTTGTTTTGAAACTTATGGATATGAACATTCATGCCACAATAAAGAAAAATTACATGGATAAATATGTTAGGTAGCATTCCACATCAAAAATTCTATTTTTATCATTTACCTACTCGAGGACGATCGAGCAGGAATTAAACTTGGGGATGCTTGATACGTCTCCAACGTATCTATAATTTTTTATTGTTCCATGCTATTATATTATCTATTTTGGATGTTTTATATGCATTAATATGCTATTTTATATTATTAAGCTAGAGCCTAGTGCCACTTTCTATTTTTTCCTTGTTTTTGAGTTTCGCGGAAAAGGAATGCCAAACCGAGTCCAAAAGGAATAAAACCTTCGAGATGATTTTTCTTGCACCAATAGACACCCAGGGAGACTTGGAGTGCAAGTCAGAAGAGCCACGAGGGTGGAGGGCGCGCCCCCTGCCTTATGGGCCCCTCGTGACTCCCTTGACCTAATTCCTTCGCCTATATATTCACATATATTCCCAAACCACCAGAAGCATCCACGAAAACACTTTTCCACCACCGCAACCTTCTGTTCCCATGAGATCCCATCTAGGGGCCTTTTCGGCATCCTGACGTAGGGGGATTCGATCACGGAGGGCTTCTATATCAAGTCTATTGCCCTTCCGATGAAGCGTGAGTAGTTTACCACACACCTACGGGTCCATAGCTTGTAGCTAGATGGTTTGTTCTTTCTCTTCGATTCTCAATACCATGTTCTCCTCGATGTTATTGGAGATCTATCCGATGTAATATTCTTTTGCGGTGTGTTTGTGGAGATCCGATGAATTGTGGATTTATGATCAGCTTCTCTATGAATATTATTTGAATCTTCTCTGAATTCTTTTATGCATGATTTGATATCTTTGTAATCCTCTTCGAACTATCGGTTTGGTTTGGCCAACTAGATTGGTTTTTCTTGCAATGGGAGAAGTACTTAGCTTTGGGTTCAATCTTGCAGCGTCCTTTCCCAGTGACAGTAGGGGCAGCAAGGCACGCATTGTATTGTTGCCATCGAGGATAAAAGGATGGGGTTTTCATCATATTGCTTGAGTTAATTCCTCTACATCATATCATCTTACTTAATGTGTTACTCCATTCTTCATGAACTTAATACTCTAGATGCAGGCAAGAGTCGGTCGATGTGTGGAGTAATAGTAGTAGATGCAGAATCGTTTTCGGTCTACTTCACATGGACGTGATGCCTATATTTCATAATCATTGCCCTAGATATCATCATAACTTTGCGCTTTTCTATCAATTGCTCGACAATAATTTGTTCACCCATCGTATTATTTGCTATCTTGAGAGAAGCCTCTAGTGAAACCTATGGCCCCCGGGTCTATTTTCCATCATATAAGTTTCCGATCTTCTATTTTCCATCATATTAGTTTTCGATCTACTATTTTGCGATCTTTTACTTTCCGATCTATAAACCAAAAACCCAAAAATATTTACTTTATCATTTGTTTAGTTTCATCTATATCTATCAGATCTCACTTTTGCAAGTAATCGTGAAGGGATTGACAACCCCTCTATCGCATTGGGTGCAAGTTGTTTGATTGTTTGTGCAGGTATTGGTGATTTGTGCGTTGTCTCCTACTGGATTGATACCTTGGTTCTCTAAATGAGGGAAATACTTATCTCTACTTTGCTGCATCACCCTTTCCTCTTCAAGGGAAAAACCAATGCAAGCTCAAGAAGTAGCAGGTATTGATTTTCTGCGAAGTAAAAAACAAGAAAAATACAGCAACTGGCACTGGGCACTATGTCAATAGGTTAGTCCCAAAAATGATATAAAGTTTCTATAAAGTGATTGTAAAACATCCAAGAATGATAATATAACAGCATGGAACAATAAAAAATTATAGATACCTTGGAGACGTATCAGCATCCCCAAGCTTAATTCATGCTCGTCCTCGAGTAGGTATATGATAAAAACAGATTTTTTTTGATGTGGAATGCTGCCTAACATGTTCATAATATATTATTTTCCTTGTAGCATGGACATTTGGACTTTTACATGATTCAAAGCAATAGTCTAGTTTTGACATGAAGATTTCCATACTCAAGCATATCAACAAGCAACCATGTCTTTAAAAATATCAACGCTAAAGCAAGTTATCCCGAGCCAGTTATGCTCAATCATTGATCCATTCATGAAACACACTCGCATATTAGCTATACACAATGCTTAAGTACGATCATAGTGCCCCTTAGTTGGTTCTTTATAAGAGAAGATGGAGACTCAAAAATAAAAATAAAAATTGCATAAAGTAAAAGAAAGGCCCTTCGTAGAGGGAAATAGGGATTTGTAGAGGTGTCAGAGCTCAAGGCGAAAAAGATAGAGATAAAACATTTTGGGTGGCATGCTTTTCCTGTCAACAAAAACGATCGAGTAGTTCCCAATACTTTCCATGCATGATATATCATAGTTCCCAAACAGAATATAAATTTTATTCCCTTTTCCACCATCACATTCCACGGCTAACCGAATCCACGGGTGCCATCCACACCAACACTTTCCAAGGAATTTATTATTTAATAACATAAAGTAAATTCATTTTTCATTTCGAGACTGGGCATCTCTTATACCTTTGTCGTACTCTCATGCCATGACAAGTGAATAAACACCCATCTTGAGAACAACACATCTAGCATGGAAAAATATCAGCCACCCCCTATCGTTTCACGAGCGGTACGAGCACACAAAAGAGAAATTTATTTTGAAAATTAGAGATGGCACATATAATTTGCTTAGAATAGGTAGGTATAGTGGGCTCATGTGGCAAAACTGGTTTAAGGATTTTGAATGCACAAGTAGTGATCATACTTAGTGCAAATGAAGGCTAGCAAAAGATTGAGAAGCATCCAACCAAGAAACAAAAAATCTCATAAGCGAGCATTAAGCATAACTATTGACTTTCTGCTTGCATAGGGAATCACAAACCTTAACACCAATATTCTTACTAAAGCATAATTACTCATCAACATGACTCATATATTATATCATCATATTGCAAAACTATTACAAGGAATCAAGTTTATTTTGTCCAATGATCTTCATGAAAGTTTTTATTATATCCCTCTTGAATATCTATCACTTTGGGACTAATTTCAAATGCTCAAATAAATCTAAGTGAAGAACATGAGCATTTTTTTTCTTCTCTAAAAATAATTTAAGTGAAGCATGAGAGAACTTATTAAAAATTTACTAACTCTCAAATAAATCTAAGTGAAGCATGAGAGAATTTCTTCAAAAATACTAAAGCACACCGTGCTCAAAAAAGATATAAGTGAAGCACTAGAGCAATTACATAGCTCAAAAAGATTTAAGTGAAGCATAGAGAGCAATTCTAACAAGTCATAGCATAATTTTGGCTCTCTCAAATAGGTGTGTCCAGTAAGTATAGATGACTAAAAATAAAAAGCAAAACAAGCAAAGACTCATATCATACAAGACGCTCCAAGCAAAACTCCTGATATGTGACGAATAAAAATATGGAAAATTTTGTTTTTGCCACTCTAGATTTTGCCTATTTTCCTTACGCCACTCTAGATATTGACATTTCACTTTAGGCACTTTTAGTTTTTGACAATTATCACAGTTGCCATTCCTATAAAAAAATTCAAAGTGGCAATTGTGATAATTGTCAAAAGCTAAGAGTGGCAAAAATGAAATAAAATTATTTTGCTTTTGCCATAGAATGGCAATTGTGATAATTGTCAAAAACTAAGAGTAGCAAAAGTGAAATGTCAAAATCTAGAGTGGCATAAAGAAAATTGGCAAAATCTAGAGTGGCAAAAACAAAATGTTCCCTAAAAATATAGCTCCAAGTAAAATACCGTTGGTCGTTAGAAGAAAGAGGGGATGCCACTCGAGCATCCCCAAGCTTAGTTGCTTGCTTCTCTTTTAGATAATATCTTGGGATGCCATGGGCATCCCCAAGCTTAGGCTCTCCTTACTCCTTATTCCTTCATCCATTGTATCTCACCCAAAACTTGAAAACTTCAATCACACAAAACTCAACAAAACCTTCGTGAGATCCGTTAGTATAACAAAGCAAATCACTAGTATAAGTACTGTTACAAACCCATTCATATTTTATTTTTGCATTATATCTACTGTATTCCAACTTTGCTACAGTTTATACCCTCCAATACAAACCATAGATTCATCGAAATAAGCACACAACGCAAAGAAAACAGAATATGTCAAAAATAGAACAGTCTCTAGTAATCTGAATACTTCGAGTACTTATGTAACTCCAAAAATTCTGAAAAATTAGGACAACATGGAAAGTTTGTATATTGATCTTCTGCAAAACGAATCAGTATTTTATCGCACTTCTGTTAAAAATGAGAATTATTTTCCTGGGTGCAAAAGTTTCTGTTTTTCAGCAAGATCAAATTAACTATCACCCAACATGATCCCAAAGCCTTTGCTTGGCACAAACACTAATTAAAACATAAAAACACAATCATAACTATAGCATAATTGTGCAAACACTCAAGAACAGAAAGAAAAAGACAAGAAAAATTTATTCATTGTGTTGCCTCCCAACAAGCGTTATCATTTTATGCCCCTAGCTAGGCATAATGCAAAGATATAAGTTTTTTCATCTTTAGTTTCTAACTCTTCTCAAACACTTATAATTCTTCAAAGATTTAGCATATAAATTTTCAACAACAATACTTCTAGGAACAAGCTTGAGAGATTCATTCTTGCCGATCGGATCTCTTATTACTTGAACAAAATCGGGGTGAATACTAATAATTTTAAGATCTTCTTTGTTACTATTAGAAGTTGCACCATTGTTTTTAGTGGCTTGAGTAATCTTGCTAATTTTTACCAGAGTTTTTTCAATAGTTTTAGCGGAAGCAAAAGCCGTGCTTAGATTACTAAATATTTCTTCCAATTTATCGATCTGAGACAGGTTTTCTTCAATTCTTTCATGAATTACGATCCCCTTTTCTTTTAACAACTTAAGAACTTCTCCCACTTTCGATCCAATTTTACTAGCAAAATTATGCATCTTTTTATCCAAGTTCTCAATATGTTCTTCTGCGGGTATTTTCTTTTCAGTGGCATCAAACCTTTCCATAACATGCTCAAGAGTTAAAGTTGTTTCATTAACCATAAGAGGTGGTGATCCCACTAAATTCCCCATAGCATAAAAGTCATCTAGAGAAGGACACATCAAGAAATTCCCACTGGTAATTGTATCAAGGATGAATCTATACCAAGTGGTGATGCCCACATAAAAACAGCGAAGAATAACAACGATAGATTGCTTACGAATAGATCTATTATGAGCATTGCAAATCCTATACCAAACATTGCTACCTCTTAAGCTTGTGTTCATTTTTACCTTGAAGATGAAAGGGTGATGCAGCAAAGTAGCGTAAGTATTTCCCTCAGTTTTGAGAACCAAGGTATCAATCTAGTAGGAGACTACGCAACAAGCCACCGAATACCTGCACAAACAAACACCAACTTGCAACCAACGCGGCAAAGGGATTTTCAATCCCTTCATGGTTATTCGCAAAGTGAGATCTGATAGAGATGGATAAATGGTAAAGTAATATTTTTGGTATTTTTGGTTTATGGAATGGAAAGTAAAGATTGCAAAGGAAAGTAAATAGTAAACTAGAATTGTAGATCAGAAACTTATATGATGGAAAATTGACCCGGGGGCCATAGGTTTCACTAGTGGCTTCTCTCAAGATAGAAATTATTGCGGTGGGTGAACAAATTACTTCTGAGAAATTGATAGAAAAGTGCAAAGTTATGATGATATCTAAGGCAATGATCATGAATATAGGCATCACATCTGTGTCAAGTAGATAGAAGCGATTTTGTATCTACTACTATTACTCCACACATCGACCGACTCCTGCCTGCATCTAGAGTATTAAGTTCATAAGAACAGAGTAACGCATTAAGCAAGATGACATGATGTAGTGGGATTAACTCAAGCAATATGATGAAAACCCCATCTATTAATCCTCGATGGAAACAATACAATACGTGCCTTGCTACTGATGGCGGCTTGAAGCTACGTCGGTATTTCCCCAAAGAGGAAGGGATGATGCAGCACAGCGGCGGTAGGTATTTCCCTCTGTGATGAAACCAAGGTTATCGAACCAGTAGGAGAACCAAGCAACACAACGTAAACAGCACCTGCACACAAATAACAAATACTCGCAACCCGACATGTAAAAGGGGTTGTCAATCCCTTTCGGGTAGCGGCGCCCCAAGATAGGCAAACGAATGTGAATAAAATTGTAGTAGATTGATAGATCGAACGCCAAATAAAATAAATAAGAATAAAATGCAGAAAGGTATTTTTGTATTTTTGGTTTAATAGATCTGAAAATAAAAGAAAATGAAAAGTAGACCGCAAAGGCAAATAATATGAGAAAGAGACCCGGGGGCTGTAGGTTTCACTAGTGGCTTCTCTCGAGAAAAATTGCAAACGGTGGGTAAACAAATTACTTTTGGGCAATTGATAGAACTTCAAATAATCATGACGATATCCAGGCAATGATCATTACATAGGCATCACGTCCAAGATTAGTATACCGACTCCTGCCTGCATCTACTACTATTACTCCACACATCGATCGCTATCCAGCATGCATCTAGTGTATTAAGTTCATGGAAAAATGGAGTAATGCAATAAGAACGATGACATGATGTAGACAAGATCTATCTATGTAGAAATAGACCCCGTCTTTTTATCCTTAGTAGAAATGATACATGCGTGTCAGTTCGCCTTCTAACACTGGGATCAAGCACCGTAAGATTGAACCCACTACAAAGCACCTCTTCCCATTGCAAGATAAATAGATTAAGTTGACCAAACAAAACCCAAATATCGGAGAAGAAATACTAAGCTATAAGCAATCATGCATATAAGAGATCAAAGAAACTCAAATAACTTTCATGGATATAAAAAGATAGATCTGATCATAAACTCAAAGTTCATCTGATCCCAACAAACACACCGCAAAAAGAGTTACATCATATGGATCTCCAAGAGACCATTGCATTGAGAATCCAGTGAGAGAGAGAGGAATCCATCTATCTACTAACTACGGACCCGAAGGTCTACAAAGAAATACTCACGCATCATCGGAGAGGCACCAATGGAAGTGGTGAACCCCTCCGTGATGGTGTCTAGATTGGATCTTGTGGTTCTGGACTCTACGGCGGCTGGAATTGATTTTTGTTGACTCCCCTCGGAGCACCCCCCCCCAGTCGCTGCCTTGGCCCATTGGGTGTCTTCTGGTCCATAAAATATCTCCGTAAAGTTTTGTTGCATTTGGACTCCGTTTGGTATTGATTTTCCTGCGATGTAAAAAATATGCAGAAAACAACAACTGGCACTTGGCACTATGTCAATAGGTTAGTACCAAAAAATGATATAAAATGACTATAAAATGATTATAAAACATCCAAGATTGATAATATAACAGTATGGAACAATCAAAATTATATATATGTTGGAGACATATCAGCATCCCCAAGCTTAACTCCTGCTCGTCCTCGAGTAGGTAACTGATAAAAACTGAATTTTTGATGTGGAATGCTGCCTAACATGTCATATCATATTCTTTTCTTTATAGCATGGACGTTTGGAATTTTATATTGTTCAAAGCAATAGTCTAGTTTTGACATGATAACTTAAATACTCAAGCATACCAACAAGCAACCATGTCTTTCAAAATATCAATGCTAAAATAAGCTATACCTAGCCCATCATGCTTAATCATTGATCCATTCATGAAACACACTCGCATAATAACTACACCCAATGCTCAAGTACGATCATAGTGCCTACTAGTTGGTGCTTTTATAAGAGAAGATGGAGACTCAAATTCAAAATAAAAATTGCATAAAGTAAAAGGAAGGCCCTTTGCAGAGGGAAGTAGGGATTTGTAGAGGTACCAGAGTGTAACGCCCCGAGACCGATGTGTCAGGTGTCCTCCAGTTATTCGCTGTTGTTGCCTTGTCATTGCTTGCGTGTCATGTATTGCATATCATGTCATCATGTGCATTTCATTTGCATACATGTTTGTCTCATGCATCCGAGCATTTTCCCCGTTGTTCGTTTTGCAATCCGGCGCTCCTATGTCACCCGGTGTTCCTTTCTACCTCTTGTCGTGTGCGGGTGTTAAACGTTTTCGGATTGGACCGAGACTTGTCATGCGGACTTGGTTTACTACCGGTAGACTGCCTGTCAAGTTTTGTGCCATTTGGACTTCGTTTGATACTCCAACGGTTAACTGAGGGACCGAAAAGACCTCGTGAGTGTTGCAGCCCAACACCCTTCCAAAGTGGCCCAAAACCCACCTAAACCCCCTCCATCATCTCGGTCGTTCGATCACGATCGCGTGGCCGAAAACCACACCTCATTTGGACTCTCGTAGCTCCCTCTACCTATAAATATGTGCCTCCCTCCGAAATTCTCGCGCAGATAAACCCTAACCTTTGTCCACCTCACGCCGCCGGACAATTTCCCCACCGACGGACATGTCCAGCCGCCACGTCGCTCCATCCAATGGGAGCGCGACACGTCAGCCTCTCCGCCTCCCGCGCCAAACCAGGCGCCGCCACGTCAGCGGGGCCGCCCCACTTCGCCGCGCCCACCGCGCGGGCCCGTCGGGGCCCAGCCGCGGCCCTCCCCGGCCCAGGCCGCCGCTGCCGCCCACGGGCGCCCGAGCCCCCGCATCGCCGGCCGCCACGCCCGCGCGCCACCCGAGGCTCGCCGCCGCCGCCATGCGCCTCCCGCCGGCTCCGCCCCGCCGCCAAGCTTCCTCGCCGCCACCTCGTCGCTGGCGTGGCGCCGCCTGCCGCCTCCATGGTGCCCCGTGCTGCCCGCAGCCCGCGGCCATCGCCGGACCTCCTCCTCGACTCCGTTCAAGCTCGCCGGAGCCCGAGTCGCCACTCGCTGGAGCACGCGGAGTTCACCGGAGTAGACTCCGACCGGATCCACTCGGAGTGGA
The DNA here is from genome assembly GCF_018294505.1 of Triticum aestivum. Classification (NCBI taxonomy): domain Eukaryota; kingdom Viridiplantae; phylum Streptophyta; class Magnoliopsida; order Poales; family Poaceae; genus Triticum; species Triticum aestivum. Next base: position 495,190,021 of record NC_057809.1, on the reverse strand, counting down.
TCAGATCCACCACTTCACCCAACCAAACGCCTCCGTCCAGATCCGGATCCACCCCGTCCGGCTTCTCCTCGTCCCGGGTTGACTTTTGCAAGGTTGAAATTCCACTAAGTCCCCCAGATTCCAGTAATTTTATGCATTTTTCATCGCATCATAACTATGCACTCGTAGCTCCGATTTGCGCATGTAGCATATCAAAATGTTCGTCTCGACGAGTACATCATTTAATCGCATTGCATCATTTTCTTTTGAGCTCATCTTGATGCCTGAAATGCTGTTGGAAGAGGGCTATGTGAGTATTTTGTCACATCTGTTTCAGCAAATGGCATTTTGTCATTTTTTGCCATGATTAATGTGTGCATGCTATGATCCTGAGCTCTACATGTGTTTTTTTATATGCCATGCCATCTTTAAAGTGGTGATTGCCATGTATTTTTGTGATATTTGTGGTGACTAGCACAAGCTTGCAAAGTAGTGTAATCGTCGATGTTGATTTCAGGGACTTAGAATTTCACCAAGTCCTTGTCCTGTTTTTGTCTTTATGCCATATGTTCATGTTGTTTCCTAGTGATCCGTGCCTCTTTTGAGGATGATCAATAAGGATGTTTTCTTAACCTTGTGGTGCTCTATCCATCCGTGTCTTTGTTTGCATTTATGGAGCACCCTAGCGTGAGTCAGTCGAGCTCTACTTTTGCTATAAAGTGAATCCTGGCAGATTGTTGACACGTTTAGCGATTTTGCCGAGGATGTTGCTATTGATCCTTGCATGCTATGTTATTGTTCTTGCCATGTCTAGATTCTATGCCATGTATTCTTGATGGGTTTATGCTTAGTTTGTCATTCCATGCTTTGTAGTGAGTGCATCGAGCTCGTAAACATGCCTACTCGTTAACTGATTTGCGTGCTCCAGTTTTTTTCACCGTCTGAATCTGTTTATACTTTTGCCATGTTCACATGCTTGCAATTGTATTTTCTGATCCCTTTTGGCTCAAGGTCACTAAGGGACTTTTGTTAAGTGCTTTGAGTAGCTTCATGCCATGCCTTACTTTGCCATGTTAAGTTCCGGTAGCATGTAGTTTTCATGCTCTAAAGTGTGCTTCCTGATGATAAATTCCAGACTTGTGTTAATTTCACTAAGTCTGAAACCTGTTATCATTTGCTCTTTTGCCATGCTTGTTTGAACCTGTTAATGAGTGAATTAGCCGTAGCTCAGTGTTCATATTTTGTCAAGCATCATGAGTGGATCCCTGCCATGTATTTTGTTGCCATGTTTGAGTGTTGTAGCATATATATCTTGATGCATTTAGTTGGTCACTTGCTGATTATCGCAAACCGGTGTCATATTTGTTTTGCTTGCTGTTTCCAAACCGTGCATCCGATTCCGGTGATCTTTATATCAATTTCAACCGAAATAATCTCACCTTTCCAGTGGCACTCTTGGATTCCCAAGTTGAGGCCAGGTTCAATTATTCATGTCCAAATCATGCATATGCATCACATACCGCATCCCGCATATCATACCATGTTCATGTGTTGGTTGTTTACTATGTTGTGTGCTTCTTTCCGGTATGCTTCTTCGGGTTGGTTCCGATAACGTCGCGTTTGTGAGGACCCGTTCGACTACGTTCATTTGTCTTCTTCATGGACTCGTTCTTCTTCCTTGCGGGATTTCAGGCAAGATGACCATACCCTCGAAATCACTTCTATCTTTGCTTGCTAGATGCTCGCTCTTTTGCTATGCCTATGCTACGATACCTACCACTTTCTTATCATGCATCCCATATTGTTGAACCAAGCCTCTAACCCACCTTGTCCTAGCAAACCGTTGTTTGGCTATGTTACCGCTTTGCTCAGTCCCTCTTATAGCGTTGTTAGTTGCAGGTGAAGATTGAAGTTTGTTCCTTGTTGGAACATGGAGATGTTGTTCCTTGTTGGAACATGTTTACTTGTTGGGATATCACAATATCTCTTATCTAATTAATGCATCTATATACTTGGTAAAGGGTGGAAGGCTCGGCCTTATGCCTGGTGTTTTGTTCCACTCTTGCCGCCCTAGTTTCCGTCATATCGGTGTTATGTTCCTGGATTTTGCGTTCCTTACGCGGTTGGGTTATAATGGGAACCCCTTAACAGTTTGCCTTGAATAAAACTCTTCCAGCAAGGCCCAACATTGGTTTTGCCATTCGCCACCTAGCCTTTTCTTTCCCTTGGGTACGCCTGCCCAAGGGTCATCTTTATTAAACCCCCGGGCCAGTGCTCCTCTGAGTGTTGGTCCAACCTGTCAACTGCCGGTGACCACCAGGGGCAACTCTGGGCTGGCCTACTGGAACCTTGGACAATCCGGTGTGCCCTGAGAAAGAGATATGTGCAGCTCCTATCGGGATTTGTCAGCACATTCGGGTGGCTTTGCTGGTCTTGTTTTACCATTGTCGAAATGTCTTGTAACCGGGATTCCGAGTCTGATCGGGTCTTCCCGCTAGAAGGAATATCCTTCGTTGACCGTGAGAGCTTGTGATGGGCTAAGTTGGGACGCCCCTGCAGGGATTTGAACTTTCGAAAGCCGTGCCCGCGGTTATGGGCAGATGGGAATTTGTTAATGTCCGGTTGTAGAAAACCTGAAGTTGACCTTAATTAAAATGCACCAACCGCGTGTGTTACCGTGATGGTCTCTTTCCGGCGGAGTCCGGGAAGTGAACACGGTGTTGGAGTTATGCTTGACGTAGGTTGTTCTAGGATCACTTCTTGATCATAGTTTCTCGACTGCGCTTTGCCTTCTCTTCTCTCTCTCATTTGCGTATGTTTAGCCACCATATATGCTAGTCGCTTGCTGCAGCTCCACCTCATACTTTTACCTTACCCATAAGCTTAAATAGTCTTGATCGCGAGGGTGTGAGATTGCTGAGTCCCCGTGACTCACTGATACTTCCAAAACCAGTTTGCAGGTGCCGTTGAATCATGCAGATGACGCAATCAAGCTCAAGGAGGAGCTCGATGAAGATCTCGTTTCTTTGTGTTGTTCCGTTTCTAGTTGATCAGTAGTGGAGCCCAGTCGGGACGATCGGGGATCTGTGTAGCAGTTGGGGTAGTCTTCTTTTATTTTGGTTCCGTAGTCAGACCTTGATTGTATCTGGTTGATGTAATGCTTTATTCATGTAATTGTGTGAAGTGGCAATTGTAAGCCAACTATGTATCTCTTTCCCTTATGTATTACATGGGTTGTGTGAAGATTACCTCACTTGCGACATTGCTTTCAATGCGGTTATGCCTCTAAGTCGTGCTTCGACACGTGGGAGATATAGCCGCATCGAGGGCGTTACACAGAGCTCAAAGCGAAAAAAACTTAGAGATAATAGCATTTTGGGAGGTATGTCCTTCCCACCAACGAAAATGACTTAGAGTTCCCAACACTTTCCATGCTAGATATATCATAGGTAGTTCCCAAACAGAAAATAAAGTTTATTCCTTTTTTCACCATACTTTCACTTTCCATGGCTACCCGAATCCACGGTTGCCTTCCATACCAACACTTTCCAAGGAATTTATTATTTGACAACATAAAGTAAATTCATTTTTCATTTCGGGACTGGGCATCCCTAATACCTTTGTCTAACTTCATGCAATGACAAGTGAATAAACACTCATCGTGGGAATAACACATCTAGCATGGAAAATATTAGCCACCCCTCACCGCTCCGCGAGCAGTACGAACACACAAAAGAGAAGTTTAGTTTGAAAATTAGAGATGGCACATACAAGTTTGCTTAGAACGGAAAAATAATACCACATATAGGTATATATAGTGGACTCATGTGGCAAAACTGGTTTAAAGGATTTTTTTATGCACAAGTAGTGATCATACTTAGTGCAAAATGAAGGCTAGCAAAAGATTGAGAAGCGACCAATCCAGAAACGAATAATCTCATAAGAAAGCATTAAGCATAATTAACACCGAATAATGCACCACAAGTAGGATATAATTTCATTGCATAATTATTGACTTTCGTGCTTGCATAGGGAATCACAAACCTTAACACCAATATTCTTACTAAAGCACAATTACTCATCAACATGACTCACATATCACATCATCATATCTCAAAACTAGTGCTAAGAATCAAGCTTATTCTGTCCAATGATCTTCATGAAAGTTTTTATTATATCCTTCTTGGATATCTATCACTTTGGAACTAATTTTCATATGTTGCTTTTGATAAGCTCAAACAAATATAAGTGAAGATCATGAGCATAATATTTCTTTCTCTCAAATTAATTTAAGTGAGGCAAGAGAGAATTTCTTGAAAATTTTAATAACTCTCAAATAAATCTAAGTGAAGCAAGAGAGCATTTCTTCAAAAATACTAAAGCACACCGTTCTCAAAAAGATATAAGTGAAGCACTAGAGCAAGTCCAGAGCTCATAAAAATTTAAGTGAAGCATAGAGAGTAATTCTAACAAGTCATGACATAATTTTTGCTCTCTCAAATAGGTGTGTCCAGCAAGGAATCAAGACTTAAAACACAAAATAAAACAATCAAAAACTCATATCATACAAGACGCTCCAAGCAAAACACATAGTATGTGACGAATAAAAATATAGCTTCGAGTAAAATACCAATGGTCGTTAGAAGAAAGAGGGGATGCCACTCGGGGCATCCCCAAGCTTAGTTGCTTGCTCTCTTTTGGATAATAGCTTGGGATGCCAGGGGCATCCCCAAGCTTAGGCTCTTCTTACTCCTTATTCCTTCATCCATCGTAAGATAAACCAAAACTTGAAAACTTCAATCACACAAAGCTCAGCAAAAGCCTTTGTGAGATCCGTTAGTATAAGAAAACAAATCACTAGTATAAGTACTGTAGGAAACCAATTCATATTTTGTTATTGCATTATATCTACTGTATTCCAACTTTTCTATGGCAAAAAATCATCAAAGAAAACCATAGAATCATCAAAACAAGCACACAACGCAAAGAAAACACAATCTGTCAAAAATAAAATAGTCTGTAGCAATCTAGATATTTCGAATACTTCTGTAACTACAAAAACTCGGAAAACTTAGGACGGCCTGGGAAATTTGTATATTAATATACTGCATAAGGAATTGGTATTTTATCGCTCTCTGGTTAAAAATGAAAATTATTTTCACGAGCACAAAAGTTTATGTTTTTTCAACAAGATCAAACAACTATCACCCAAGAAGATCCTAAAGACTTTACTTGGCACAAACACTAACTAAAACACAAAAAACACAATCATAATAGTAGCATAATTTTGTAGGATCGAGAACTGAAGTCTAGAGGGGGGGTGAATAGACTCTAATCAAGAAAAATTGCAGTTTTTAATTTCTTTAGGTTTAAGTAGAGTTTTGGCACAAGTTTAAACATTCACAATACATATCAAGCAAGCATGACAAGAGTATATGAGCAGCGGAAAGTAAAGCATGCAAGTTTCAATAATGTAAAGGGATGGGATTGGAGTGTGCAAACACAATTGGAGACACGAAGATTTTTGGCGTGGTTCCGATAGGTGGTGCTATCGTACATCCACGTTGATGGAGAGTTCAACCCACAAAGGGTAACGGTAGCGCGAGTCCACAGAGGGCTCCACGCATGAAGGGTCCACGAAGAAGCAACCTTGTCTATGCCACCATGGTCGTCGCCCATGAAGGGCTTGCCTCACTCGGGTAGATCTTCAGGAAGTAGGCGATCTCCTTGCCCTTACAAACTCCTTGGTTCAACTCCACAATCTTGACGGAGGCTCCCAAGTGACACCTAACCAATCTAGGAGACACCACTCTCCAAGAGGTAATAACTGGTGTGTTGATGATGAACTCCTTGCTCTTGTGCTTCAAATGATAGTCTCCCCAACACTCAACTCTCTCTCTCACAGGATTTGGATTTTGTGGAAAGAAGATTTGAGTGGAAAGTAACTTGGGGAAGGCTAGAGATCAAGATTTATGTGGTTGGAGTGGAATATCTTGACCTCAACACAAGTGTAGGTGGTTCTCTCTCAGAAAATGTATGTTGGAAGTGTAGGCATGTTCTGATGGCTCTCTCTTTGAATGAAGAGTGGGTGGAGGGGTATAAATAGCATGCACACAAAATCTAACCGTTACACACAAATCACCAAACTCGGTGGGACCAAATCATGCAACTCAATCAGACCGATTTAGTTCAAAATGTGACCGTTAGGGTTTCCGGTGGGACCGATATAATCGACTCGGTGGGACCGATGTGCTAGGGTTAGGGTCAAGCCTCATCTCAGTTTGACCGATTACACAAACTCGGTGGGACCGATTTGGGTAATAAGAAAAACAGAGAGTTGGCCAAGCAAACTTGGTGGTACCGATTGCATGTCTCGGTGGGACTGAAATTACTGTAATAGGCAACAGAGAGTTTGCAAGCCCATCTCGGTAAGACCGAGATCCCATCGGTGAGACGGAATTGATTAGGGTTTCTGGCAGTGGCTATGTCAAGAGAACTCAGTGGCGCCGGATAGATAGTTTCGGTGGCGCCGTGTTTGACTTTTGGTTTGGGACATATTTGGATATGAGAAAGTGGTTGAGGGCTTTGGATCATACCACTAAGCACTTTGAGCAAGCAAGCCATTGAGAAACACATCATCCCCTCTTAATAGTATTGTCTTTCCTATGGACTCAATGTGGTCTTGGATCACTAAAATAAAATGTAGAGTCCTGAGCTTTGAGCTTGAGCCAATCCTTTGTCCTTAGCATCTTGAAGGGGTTCCACATCCTCTAGTCCATGCCACTCCATTGTTGAACTTATCTGAAACATACTAGGTAGAAGCATTAGTCCAACAAGAGATATGTTGGCATTAATTACCAAAATCACCCAGGGAGCACTTGTGCTTTCAATCTCCCCCTTTTTGGTAATTGATGACAAGATACATCAAAACTTTAGATAAAGATATAGAGAATAACAAGTAAAGCTTTGGAAAGACATGTAACATGCATAGGCTCCCCCTACATGTATGCAATCATGTAAATATGGAATATATAGGAGCATGTGAATGCATAAGCATGACAGATTAAGCAATGTGTTACATGTATCTTGGCTATATGCATCAGAGCAAATGATGTGAATATAGGAAATGTACCTTCATGCTCATGAGTCCTTCTTGCAAACAGTATGTACATCAGCAAGAAATCCTCATACACATGACTATGATGCATATACTTACCTTGTGGTCTTGAGTTGGCTTAGGAAGGAATGAACCTGAGTAAAGAAGGTTAGATAACACAGATACACCTACTAGCCAGAGCAAACAAAAGAAACCACAAGAGTACCAAGATTGGGATGACATGTAGAGAGTGAGTACTGAGTACTCTATTGGATATAGACATGTCCCCAAAGGTAAAGATGTGCAAAGAATTCAAGGATTTCCTTCCCTTAGATGTCTTGCTCCCCCTGAATCTTGCATGGGATATTGGGAGAAGATAAGGAACATAAAATCAGAGCAAAGAAAAGAAACAGAGCTAATGCAAACAATCAACTATGAACATGTATTTCCCCTCTTAAAGACATGTGACTTCTCTCCTCTTGAACACCAAGCATATGGGGTTTCTTACACTCTCCCCTGAGTATTCTCTCCCCCTATAGAAATGATTAAGCTTTGATATGATCTCTCTCCCCCCCTTTGACATCAATTTCCAAGAAGGGTTCTTCTGGATTTTTGTTACAAATGGGTTTGGTCCTTGAGTCACAAAGCAAAGCAACAAGTCGAATGTGATGCTGGTAGAGGACAAGAATCATTGAGTGGAGCTGGAGCAAAAAGAATGCAGGAATCAAGTGGCAAGCTGTCTTTTCTGTAGTGAAATCGGTGGCACCGAGTTGTGTACTTCGGTGGTGCCAAAAGAATTCGGTTGGACCGAAGGAAACAAATCGGCGTGACCGAGTCCATCACAGAGAAAACATTTGTCACCTCATCTCACTAGGCAATTTAGATCTCACAAGGATTTGCAAGGAATTGCTGAAAGATTTGCAATAAATTGGATGCAGGGAATGCAGAACACAAATAAACAGAAAGGAAATCTAGATGAAGTTTTTTTTGAAAGGGGACATAAATATGCACGAGACAAATACAAGAGCATAGAGAAACACAAGAGAACTTCATCTAGAATTGGTCGGCGACAAAGTCACCTATGTTAGAGTATATTGACTTAAGAGTCAAGTGAGGACACTTGATCATAGGTCATACTCATCGTTTAAGCTAATAATGGGGTTACCATTTTTCGTTTAAGCATCTTGATGTATTCACATCTTGTTGAGTTGCTTTGATCCATGTCTTGGAGTAAAGCTTCTCTAAGATGGAATGACATACCTTGGGTGGTGGTGTTGATCTTGATCACGTAGTTGAACTTGTGTGGGTTGCTCAAGGTTGATGTAGCTCATCAAGAGTTGGGAGCACCACTTGGAATTTGAGTTCATCTTCCTTCATGGGTTAGCTTTGCAAGGAAGAGCACTTGTATATCCAAGATGACAATCATAAAACTTAATGTAGAATTTGTCAAAGGATATGTTTGAAGGGTTTCGTGCTTCCTCGACTTCAACCACCATTGTGTAGAGACTTGGTGATGTAGAAATTGCTCAAGATATGAGTGAGTTGCAATCTCATGGATTTAGATTCATCCAAGTACCTAAAAGGGTTAGGTAGCATGCAAGGGTGCAAGTATATCCAAAACATATCAAGGATTAGTCAAAGTCTCATGCCTTGCATGTATCCAAATGGAGTTTTCTACTCCAAGTTTGAAGCATCAATGATGTTCAATTCTCCTCTCAAACGGCAAAAGACTTTCTCATCAAGCGGTTTGGTGAATATATCCGCCAACTGCTTATCGGTATGAACATGCTTAAGATCAATGTCCCCTTTGGCAACATGATCTCGAATGAAATGATGACAAACTTCAATATTCTTAGTTCAAGAATGTTGCACGGGATTGTGAGCAATCTTGATAGCACTTTCATTATCACAAAGCAATGGAACATGTTTCACATATATCCCATAATCTTTAAGAGTTTGGGTCATCCAAAGTAATTGAGCACAACATGAACCAGCGGCAATCTATTCCGCTTCGGCGGGGGATAAGGATACTGAGTTTTGTTTCTTGGAAGACCAAGACACAAGAGATCTACCAAGAAATTGACAAGTACCCGAAGTGGACTTTCTATCAATCTTGTCTCCGGCATAGTCCGAGTCGGAATAGCCAACAAGATCAAAAGACGACCTCTTAGGATACCAAATGCCAAAATTCGGTGTATGGATTATCTCACTATCCTTTTCACATCCTTAAGATGACACTCTTTAGGGGCCGCTTGATATCGTGCACACATGCACACACTTAGCATAATATCGGGACGAGAGGCACATAGATATAATGAACCAATCATAGAGCGGTAAACTTTTTGATCAACCGGTTCACCATCTTTGGTCAAATCAAGATGTCCACTGGTAGGCATGGGTGTAGTCATACCTTTGCATTCTTGTATATTGAACTTCTTGAATAAGTCCTTGGTGTACTTTGTTTGGGAAACAAAGATGCCTTCCTTAGTTTGCTTGATTTGCAAACCAAGAAAGAACTTGAGTTCACTCATCGTAGACATCTCAAACTTCTCCGACATTAGCTTTCCAAACTTCTCACTAAAGTGAGGGTTAGTCGAACCAAATATAATATCATCGACATAAATTTGGCACAAAAATAGTTCTCCATTAACCCTTTTAGTAAAAAGAGTAGAATCTATTTTTCCAATTTCAAAGCCTTTTTCAATAAGGAACTTGGTCAAGCATTTATACCATGCTCTAGGAGCTTGTTTAAGACCATAAAGAGCTTTGTGAAGTTTGTAAACATGATTAGGTTTCTTAGGATTTACAAAGCCGGGAGGTTGCTTAACATAAACTTCCTCGTCAATTTCACCATTTAAAAAAGCACTTTTAATGTCCATTTGGTACAAGATGATATCATGGTGATTAGCATAAGCAAGTAAGATGCGAATGGACTCAAGTCTAGCAACGGGGGCATATGTCTCACCATAGTCCATACCTTCGACTTGAGTGTAGCCTTGGGCGACGAGACGAGCTTTGTTGCGGACAACTTGACCATCTTCGTCTTGCTTGTTGTGAAACACCCATTTGGTACCGATGATGTTGTGGTTGTTGTCGGGCTTCTCGACCAATGTCCACACTTGGTTTCTCTCAAAGTTGTGTAGCTCTTCATGCATGGCGTTTATCCAATCCGGATCTTCTAGTGCTTCTTCAACCTTCATAGGTTCAATGCTAGAGATGAATGAGTAATGTTCACAAAAATTATCCAAACGAGTTTTAGAGCGAGTGATTCTCCCGATTTGGATATCATTGTAGATTTGCTCGACAGGATGGTCTTTGGCGACTCTTGCTCGAACTCGTGGGAGATTTTGCTTGGCTCGAGGTGGAACATCCTCATCATCTTGTTCTTCTTCTTGGCCTTCTTCGTTGTTGACGTTGTCGTTCTATTGTAGTGGTGGAGAAGGAGGTTGTTGATGTTCATCTTGGTGTACTTCCTTGTTTTCTTCGTCTTGGTGTGTCCCATTTGTGGATGCTTCCGTATCAACTCTTGGTTCACCTTGTCGTGAGGTGGAAGCTTCACTTGGACAGACGAGGTACTCTCCTTCACCTCCATTGGATGAATCTTGCCAATAGACAAATCTTGGATTGCTTCCGAAGGGTCTTTATCTCCTACATCAATTGGAAATTACTCTACTTGCGAGCCGTTAGATTCATCAAACTTCACATCTACCATCTCTTCAACCTTTCGGGTGAAATTGTTGTAGACACGGTAAGTGTGAGAGTTTGAGCCATAACCAAGTAGGAAACCTTCATGAGATTTAGGAGAAAATTTAGAACGATGATGCTTATCAAGAATGTAGCACTTTGAGCCTAATACTCGAAAGTATCCAACTTGGGGTTTGTTACCGGTGAGGAGCCCATATGTTGTCTTGCCGAGTAGCTTGTGAAGATACAGGCGATTTGTTGCATGACAAGCTGTCTTAACTGCTTCCGCCCAAAAGTGTTTTGGAGTCTTGTACTCATCAAGCATCATTCTTGCCATCTCAATAAGAGTCTAGTTCTTCCTCTTAACAACTCCATTTTGTTGAGGTGTGTACGTAGCCAAGAACTCGTGTGAAATTCCCTCTTCGTCAAGAAAGGTATCCACATTTGTGTTCTTAAACTCTGTTCTGTTGTCGCTTTGAACCTTCTTGATCTTCACTTCAAATTGATTTTGGGCCTTCCTAGGGAAGTTTTTGAAGATCTTTTGGACCTGCGATTTATCATCAAGGAAGAACACCCATGTAAATCTTGAAAAATCATCGACTATGACTAGACCAAATGAGTTACCACTGAGACTCTTGTAGGCATTGGGACCAAAAAGATCCATGTGAAGTAGCTCAAGCGGTCTTCTCATGGTCATGATGTTCTTCACGGGGTGACTCCCTCCAACTTGTTTTCCTACCTGACAAGCACTACAAAGTCTATCGATGTCAAATATTACATATTTTACTCCAAGGATATGATCACCTTTAATAAGCTTATCAAGATTTTGCATGCCACATGACCTAGCCTTCTATGCCACAACCATCCTTTAGAAGATTTAGCAATTAAGAAAGTTCTAGGTTGAGCCTCTTTAGTGAAATCAACAATGTAAAGGTCACCTCTACATATACCGGTAAAGACCATTTTATGATTGTCTCTTCGAAACACTTGGCAATCTACTTCAGTAAATAGGACATTGAAACCGAAATCAGCAAGTCTAGATATTGAAAGTAAATTGTACCCAAGAGATTCAACGAGCATGACATTTTGTATGGAGCTCTCATGTGAGATGGCCACCTTACCAAGGCCAACCACCTTACCCTTTGAGTTATCACCAAAAGTGACATACTTTCGAGGGCCGTCATTTTCAGCAAGCTCACGAAACATATCTTTGTCTTCGGTCATATGATCAGTACATCCACTATCAAGGACCCATTCCTTTCCTCCAGCCATGTAGCTGAGAAGATTAGCCATAAGACCAAAGTGTCTCATCGCATCATCAAGATCATGGTCACTATTATCATCCTCATCATAGTATCCATATTCAGCATCATCATGTGATGGATCAACTCCTAGAGAGTAATTCATTAGAAGTATGACTGTAACAATATTCATCTCTATGGATTCTAATGACTTCGGAAATGATATTGCTAATGATTCCAACATCGCCTTTTGCACTCGTAAGATTAGTAAGCTCAAATAAGCAGTCACCAAACTTGGGATCATTAGAACTCATCTTACTCAAGGAAATAGACTTATGAAGAATCTCATCTAGAATTTTCAAGGAATAATTTGGGAATCGTTCCTCAAGGAATCTCCATAAGGTGTAGGCACAATCAAAAGTAGGCAAGCTAGAAAGCAAGTTTCTAGGCAAAACTCTAGTGATTAAATTGACCATTCTAAGATTACGGATCATGTCAATAGACTCATCAAGGGTAGGATGCAAAGGATCAAAAATGCGAGCACAGGGAGTAGTAATGTACTTGGTCAAATGATAATCATTGAAAATCTCAAGTATCTCATTTTTTCACTCATGAAAGAACTCTCCATCAAGAATAAGCACTCTACGTCTAAGACTCCCCAACATAGACTCATCCATCTTCCTCCAATGGTGATTAAACCAAAGCAATGGAGACCAAAGCTCTGATACCAATAGTAGGATCGAGAAGTGAAGTCTAGAGGGGGGTGAATAGACTCTAATCAAGAAAATTTGCAGTTTTTAATTTCTTTAGGTTTAAGTAGAGTTTTGGAACAAGTTTAAACATTCACAATACATATCAAGCAAGCATGACAAGAGTATATGAGCAGCAGAAAGTAAAGCATGCAAGTTGCAAGAATGTAAAGGGATGGGATTGGAGTGTGCAAATGCAATTGGAGACATGGAGATTTTTGGCGTGGTTCCGATAGGTGGTGCTATCATACATCCACGTTGATGGAGACTTCAACCCACGAAGGGTAACGGTTGCGCGAGTCCATGAAGGGACCACGAAGAAGCAACCTTGTCTATCCCACCATGGTCATCCCCCACGAAGGACTTGCCTCACTCAGGTAGATCTTCACGAAGTGGGCGATCTCCTTGCCCTTACAAACTCCTTGGTTCAACTCCACAATCTTGACGGAGGCTCCCAAGTGACACCTAACCAATCTAGGAGACACCACTCTCCAAGAGGTAACAAATGGTGTGTTGATGATGAACTCCTTACTCTTGTGCTTCAAATGATAGTCTCCCCAACACTCAACTCTCTCTCACAGGATTTGGATTTTGTGGAAAGAAGATTTGAGTGGAAAGCAACTTGGGGAAGGCTAGAGATCAAGATTTATGTGGTTGGAGTGGAATATCTTGACCTAAACACAAGTGTAGGTGGTTCTCTCTAAGAAAATGTATGTTGAAAGTGTAGGCATGTTCTGATGGCTCTCTCTTTGAATGAAGAGTGGGTGGAGGGGTATAAATAGCCTCCACACAAAATCTAACCGTTACACACAAATCACCAAACTCGGTGGGACCGAATCATGCAACTCAGTCAGACCGATTTAGTTCAAAATGTGACCGTTAGGGTTTTCGGTGGGACCGATGTGCTAGGGTTAGGGTCAATCCTCATCTTAGTTTGACTGATTACACAAACTCGATGGGACCGATTGCATGTCTCGCGGGGCCGAAATTATTGCAATAGGCAATAGAGAGTTTGCAAGCCCATCTCGGTAAGACCGAGATCCCAACGGTGAGACCGAATTGATTAGGGTTTCTGGCAGTGGCTATGTCAAGAGAACTCGGTGGCACTGGATAGATAGTTTTGGTGGGGCCGAGTTTGACTTTTGGTTTGGGACATATTTGGATATGAGAAAGTGGTTGAGGGCTTTGGAGCATATCACTAAGCACTTTGAGCAACACCTCATCCCCTCCTTATAGTATTGGCTTTTCTATGGAGTTAATGTGATCTTGGATCACTAAAATAAAATGTAGAGTTCTGAGTTTGAGCTTGAGCCAATCCTTTGTCCTCAGCATCTTGAAGGGGTTCCACATCCTCTAGTCCATGCCACTCCATTGTTGAACTTATCTGAAACATACTAGGTAGAAGCATTAGTCCAACAAGAGATATGTTGGCATTAATTACCAAAATCACCCAGGGAGCACTTGTGCTTTCAATTTTGCAAACACTCAAGAACAGAAAGCAAAAAGCAAAAATAAATTTTATTCATTGGGTTGCCTCCCAACAAGCGCTATAGTTTTACACCCTTAGCTAGGCATAAAGCAAGGATCTAAGTTTTGTCATCTTTTTTCGAGATCCATAAGATGCCCTCATGATTGATACATATGGTGTCCTAATTCTTGTTCTAGGGAAGTGTTACATACCCTTCCTCAAAGGAAATTGGAACTTAATATTGTCTTCTTTCATATCAATCATGGCACCGATAGTGCGTAAAAACGGTCTAGCAAGAATAATTGGACAAGACAGATTGCAATCAATATCAAGAACAATAAAATCTATGGGCACATAATTCCTATTTGCAAGAATATGAACATCATTAATTCTTCCCATAGGATTTTTAATAGTAGAATCTGCCAAATGCAAATTCAAAGAGCATTCTTCAATTTCGGTAAGACCAAGCACATCACATAAAGATTTCAGAATTGTAGAAACACTATCACCAAAGTCACACAAAGCAAAGCACTCATAATTTTTAATCTTGACTTTGATAGTAGGTTCCCATTCATCATGCAATTTTCTAGGAATTGAAACTTCTAATTCCAACTTTTCTTATAAAGCTTTCATCATAGCATCAACAATATGTTTAGTAAAAGCTTTATTTTGTTCATAAGCATGGGGTGAATTTATCATGGATTGCAACAAAGAAATACAATCAATCAAAGAGCAAATATCATAATTAAAGTCCTTGTAGTCCAAAAGAGTGTGCACATCACTAGTTAAAGTTTTGACCTCTTCAAACCCACTTTCATCAATTTTCTCAACAAGATTTTCACCCTCCGAATTATCGGGCCGCCTTCTAACTAAAGTCGACTCTTCAATAGTCCCTTTTTAATCAATCTTAACTTTACTAAACAAGGAATCGATTGAAGAAACACCAATCATTTTAAGATCTTCATCACTTTTACGAAATCAATCACTAGAAAATGTTTTTTCTAAAAATTCTCTTTTAGCTCTAAACGTAGCGTTATTTTATTACTTTCATCCATACAAACATAAAGAGCTTTAATTGATTCATCAACCTTAGGCGCAAAAAAAATCATCTTGATATTTTCCACATCATGAGAAATTCTATCAACACTTCTAGACAGATCATCAATCTTATTCAACTTTTCTTCTATGGTAGTGTTGAAATCTTTTTGCGTGTTGATAAATTATTTAATATTATTCTCAAGATCAAAGTTGTTCCTATTATTATAAGATTTATTTCCATAGGAATCACCATAATTATTAGAGGAATTACTAGGAAAAGGCCTAGGATTAAAATTCCCTCTATAAGTATTGTCATTGAAAATATTTCGAGAGATAAAATTCACATCTATGACATCACTATTTTGCTCAATCAAAGTAGACAAAGGCATATCATTGAAATCAATAGGAGCACTTTTACTAGCAACCATTTTCATAAGAGTATCAACTTTTTCACTCAAAGAAGAAATTTCTTCAACCTAATTAACCTTTTTACTAGTAGGAGCTCTTTTGGTATGCCATTGTGAATAATTGGCCATAATATTATCAAGCAATTTAGTGGCTTCACCCAAAGTAATTTCCATAAAAGTACCACCCGCGGTGGAATCTAAAAGATTACGAGAAACAAAATTCAATCCCGCATAAAAAATTTGTATGATCATCCAAAGATTTAACCCATGAGTTGGGCAATTCCTTAGCATCATTTTCATCCTTTCCCAAGATTGTGCAACATGCTCATGTTAAAGTTGCTTGAAATTCATGATCTGGGTTCTAAGGGAAATAATTTTTGCGGGCAGAAAATACTTAGTGATAAAAGCATCTTTGCACTTATTCCAAGAATCGATACTATGCGAGGCAAAGAAGAGAACCAATTTTTTGCAGAATCACGCACGGAAAACAGAAATAATTTCATCTTAACAACATCATTGTCCACATCTTTTTTCTTTTGCATATCGCATAATTCCACGAAGGTATTAAGATGGGACGCGACATCCTCATTAGGAGTACCAGAAAATTGATGTTTCATAACAAGATTCAGCAA
Organism: Triticum aestivum; assembly: GCF_018294505.1. Taxonomy (NCBI): domain Eukaryota; kingdom Viridiplantae; phylum Streptophyta; class Magnoliopsida; order Poales; family Poaceae; genus Triticum; species Triticum aestivum. Next base: position 495,173,727 of record NC_057809.1, on the reverse strand, counting down.
AGCAATATTAATATCACAAGACTCAGCACTAGTGGTGGGAGGAGCAAGCGGAGTGCTAATAAAACCGTTGTTGTTGGTATTTGAGAAATCACACAATTTGGTGTTCTCTTGAGTCATGATGACTACTCAACAAGATTGCACTCAAAAACAGATCCGGCAAGAAAACGGCGAATGAAAAAAGAGGGGCGAATAAAATGGCAAATTTTTGTGAAGTGGGGGAGAGGAAAACGAGAGGCAAATGGAAAATAATGTAAATTGCAAGGAGATGATATTTATGATTAGGAACCTAGTATATGTTGAAGATCCTCCCCGGCAACGGTGCCAGAAATTCCTTTTGATGCCGGCTTGAAGCTACGTCGGTATTTCCCCAAAGAGGAAGGGATGATGCAGCATAGCAGCGGTAGGTATTTCCCTCAGTGATGAAACCAAGGTTATCGAACCAGTAGGAGAACCAAGCAACACAACATAAACGACACCTGCACACAAATAAAAAATACTCGCAACCCGACGTGTAAAAGGGTTGCCAATCCCTTTCGGGTAGCGGCACCCCAAGATAGGCAACGGACGTGAATAAAATTGTAGTACCTTCATGGATCAAACGCCAAATAAAATAAATAAGAATAAAATGCAACAAGGTATTTTTGTATTTTTGGTTTAATAGATCTAAAAATAAAAGCAAAGGAAAAGTAGATCGCAAAGGCAAATAATATGAGAAAGAGACCCGAGGGCCGTAGGTTTCACTAGTGGCTTCTCTCGAGAAAATAGCAAACGGTGGGTAAAAAATTACTGTTGGGCAATTGATAGAACTTCAAATAATCATGATGATATCGAGGCAATGATCATTACATAGGCATCACGTCCAAGATTAGTAGACCGACTCCTGCCTGCATCTACTACTATTACTCCACACATCGACCGCTATTCAGCATGCATCTAGTGTATTAAGTTCATGGAGAAACGGAGTAATGCAATAAGAACAATGACATGATGTAGACAAGATCTATCTAAGTAGAGATATACCCCATCGTTTTATCCTTAGTAGCAACGATAAATACGTGTCGGTTCCCCTTCTGTCACTGGGATCAAGCACCGTAAGATCGAACCCACTACAAAGCACCTCTTCCCATTGCAAGATAAAATAGATCAAGTTGGCCAAACAAAACCCAAATATCGGAGAAGAAATACGAGGCTATAAGAAATCATGCATATAAGAGATCAAAGAAACTCAAATAACTTTCATGGATATAAAAGGATAGATCTGATCATAAACTCAAAGTTCATCTGATCCCAACAAACACACCGCAAAAAGAGTTACATCATATGGATCTCCAAGATACCATTGTATTGAGAATCAAACGAGAGAGTGGAAGCCATATAGCTACTAACTACGGACCCGAAGGTCTACAAAGAACTACTCACGCATCATCGAAGAGGCACCAATGGAAGTGGTGAACCCCTCCGTGATGGTGTCTAGATTGGATCTGGTGGTTCTGGACTCTACGGCGGCTGGAATTGATTTTCGCCGATTCCCCTAGGGTTTCTAGAATATTGGGGTATTTATAGAGCAAAGAGGCGGTCCGGGGGCACCCGAGGTGGGCACAACTCACCAGGGCGCGCCTGGGCCTCCTGGCGCGCCCTAGTGGGTTGTGCTTCCCTCGGAGCATCCCCCAGGCGCTACCTTGGCCCATTGGTTGTCTTCTGGTCCATAAAAAGTCTTCGTAAATTTTCGTTGCATTTGGACTCCATTTGGTATTAATTTCCTGCAATGTAAAAACATGCAGAAAACATCAACTAGCACTTGGCACTATGTCAATAGGTTAGTACCAAAAAATGTTATAAAATGATTATAAAACATCCAAGATTGATAATATAACAGCATGGAACAATCAAAAAGTATACATATGTTGGAGATGTATCAGCTGCCCCTACTGTCACTGGGATAGGACACTGCAAGATTGAACCCAAAGCTACGCACTTCTCCCATTGCAAGAAAAAACAATCTTGTTTGCCAAACCAAATCGATAGTTCGAAGAGACTTGCAAAGATATCAAATCATGCATAAAAGAATTCAAAGGATATTCAAATAATATTCATAGATAAGCTTATCATAAATCCACAATTCATCTGATCTCGGCAAACACACCGCAAAAAGAGTATTACATCGACTAGATCTCCAAGAACATCAAGGAGAACTTTGTATTGAGAATCAAAGAGAGAGAAGAAGGCGTCTAGCTACTAGCTATGGACATGTAGGTTTGAAGTAAACTACTAACGCTTCATCGGAGAGGCAATGGTGTTGATGTAGAAGCCCTCCATGATCGATTCCCCCTCCGACAGGATGCCGGAAAATGCCCCGAGATGGGATCTCACGGGTACAGAAGGTTGCGGTGGTGGAAAAGTGGTTTCGTGGCTCCCCTATATGTTTTTGGGGTATAAGAGTATATATAGGCGAAAGAATTAGGTCAGGGGAGCTACGAGGGGCCCACAAGGTCGGGGGCGCGCCCTCCACCCTTGTGGCCGCCTCGAGGCTCCTATGATTTGTATTCCAAGTCTCTTGGGTGTCTTTTGGTCCAATAAAAAATCATGGCGGAAGTTTTATTCCGTTTGGACTCCGTTTGGTATTCCTTTTCTGTGAAACTCTAAAACAAGGAAAAACAGAAACTGGCACTGGGCTCTAGGTTAATAGGTTAGTCCCAAAAATCATATAAAATAGCATATTAATGCATATAAAACATCCAAAACAGATAATATAATAGTATGGAACAATAAAAAATTATAGATACCTTGCAGACGTATCAAGCATCCCTAAGCTTCATTCATGCTCGTCCTCGAGTAGCTAAATGTTAAAAACAGAATTTTTGATGTGGAATGCTACCTAACATATTTATCCATGTAATTCTCTTTATTGTGGCATGAATGTTCAGATCTGTAAGATTCAAAACAGAAGTTTAATATTGACATAAAAACAATAACACTTCAAGCACACTAACAAAATAATTATGTCTTCTCAAAATAACATGGCCAAAGAAAGTTTATCCCTACAAAATCATATAGTCTGACTATGCTCCATCTTCATCACACAAAATATTTAAATCATGCACAACCTCGATGAAAAGCCAAGCAATTTTTCATAATTTTGACGTTCTCAAACTTTTTCAACTTTCACGCAATACATGAGCGTGAGCCATGGATATAGCACTATAGGTGGAATAGACGGTGGTTGTGGAGAAGACAAAAAGAAGGAGATAGTCTCACATCAACTAGGCATATCAATGGGCTATGGAGATGCCCATTAATAGATATTAATGTGAGTGAGTAGGGATTGCCATGCAATAGATGCACTAGATGTTGGGGAATGTTGCAGAAAATTAAAATTTTTCCTACGGTTTCACCAAGATCCATCTATGAGTTCATCTAAGCAACGAGTCAAGGGAGAGAGTTTGCATCTACATACCACTTGTAGATCACGAGCGGAAGCTTGTCAAGGGGATGGTGATGATGGAGTCATACTCGAACGTGATTCTGATCACCGATGTCGAAGTGCTGAACGGACAGCACCTCTGCGTTCAACACACGTACGGGACGGGAGACGTCTCCTCCGTCTTGATCCAGCAAGGAGGAAGGAGAGGTTGAGGAAGGCAGCTCCAACGGCAGCACGACGGCGTGGTGTAGTTGGTGCAACAGTACTCCGACAGGGCTTCGCCAAGCACGTACGGAGGAGGAGAGGTGTTGGGGAGGGGAGGGGCTGCGCCTTGAGTTATGGTGTGTTGCAGCCCTCCCCTCACCCCTCTATATATAGGGGAAGGGGCAAGGGGGGCCGGCCCTCTAGGGAAAACCCTAGGGGGGGCGGCGGCCAAGGGGTGGGGGGCTTGCCCCCCAAGCAAGGGGGGTGCGCCCCCTTTAGGGTTTCCCCCCCAACCCTAGGCGCATGGGCCCAAGGGGGGGCGCGCCAAGCCCACTAGGGGCTGGCTGCTATCCCTACGCAGCCCAAATGGCCCCCCGGGAGGGGTGGTCCCTCCCGGTGGACCCCCGGAACCTTTCCGGTGGTCCCGGTACAATACCGGTATGACCCCGAAACTTTCCGGTGCCCGTTTAACAACTTCCCATATATAAAACTTTACCTCCGGACCATTCCGGAACTCCTCGTGACGTCCGGGATCTCATCCGGGACTCCGAACAACATTCGGTAATCACATACTTGTCTTCCTGATAACCCTAGCGTCACCGAACCTTAAGTGTGTAGACCCTACGGGTTCGGGAGACATGCAGACATGACCGAGACTCTCCGGTCAATAACCAACAGCGGGATCTGGATACCCATGTTGGCTCCCACATGCTCCTCGATGAAGTCATCGGATGAACCACGATGTCGAGGATTCGATCAAACCCCGTATACAATTCCCTTTGTCAATCGGTACGTTACTTGCCCGAGACTCGATCGTCGGTATCCCAATACCTTGTTCAGTCTCGTTACTGGCAAGTCACTTTACTCGTACCGTAATGCATGATCCCGTGGCCAACACCTTGGTCACCTTGAGCTCATTATGATGATGCATTACCGAGTGGGCCCAGAGATACCTCTCCGTCATACGGAGTGACAAATCCCAGTCTCGATCCGTGTCAACCCAATAGACACTTTCGGAGATACCTGTAGTGCACCTTTATAGTCACCCAGTTACGTTGTGACGTTTGATACACCCAAAGCATTCCTACGGTATCCAGGAGTTACACGATCTCATGGTCGAAGGAAGAGATACTTGACATTGGAAAAGCTCTAGCAAACGAACTAACCGACCTTTGTGCTATGCTTAGGATTGGGTCTTGTCCATCACATCATTCTCCTAATGATGTGATCCCGTTATCAACGACATCCAATGTCCATAGCCAGGAAACCATGACTATCTGTTGATCACAACGAGCTAGTCAACTAGAGGCTTACTAGGGACATATTGTGGTCTATGTATTCACACGTGTATTACGATTTCCGGATAATACAGTTATAGCATGAATAAAAGACTATTATCATGAACAAAGAAATATAATAATAACACTTTTATTATTGCCTCTAGGGCATATTTCCAACAGTCTCCCACTTGCACTAGAGTCACTAATCTAGTTACATTGTGATGAATCGAACACCCATAGAGTTCTGGTGTTGATCATGTTTTGCTCGCGAGAGAGGTTTAGTCAACGGATCTGCGACATTCAGATCCGTATGTACTTTGCAAATTTCTATGTCTCCATCTTGAACATTTTCACGGATGGAGTTGAAACGACGCTTGATGTGCCTGGTCTTCTTGTGAAACCTGGGCTCCTTGGCAAGGGCAATAGCTCCAGTGTTGTCACAGAAGAGTTTGATTGGCCCCGACGCATTGGGTATGACTCCTAGGTCGGTGATGAACTCCTTCACCCAAATAGCTTCATGCGCTGCCTCCGAGGCTGCCATGTACTCCGCTTCACATGTAGATCCCGCCACGACGCTCTGCTTGCAGCTGCACCAGCTTACTGCTCCACCATTCAACATATACACGTATCCGGTTTGTGACTTAGAGTCATCCAGATCTGTGTCGAAGCTAGCGTCGACGTAACCCTTTACGACGAGCTCTTCGTCACCTCCATAAACGAGAAACATGTCCTTTGTCCTTTTCAGGTACTTCAGGATATTCTTGACCGCTGTCCAGTGTTCCTTGCCGGGATTACTCTGGTATCTTGCTACCAAACTTACGGCAAGGTTTACATCAGGTCTGGTACACAGCATGGCATACATAATAGATCCTATGGCTGAAGCATAGGGGATGACACTCATCTCTTCTTTATCTTTTGCCGTGGTCGGTGACTGAGCTGAGCTCAATCTCACACCTTGTAACATAGGCAAGAACCCTTTCTTGGACTCATCCATTTTGAACTTTTTCAAAATCTTATCAAGGTATGTGCTTTGTGAAAGACCTATGAGGCGTCTCGATCTATCTCTATAGATCTTGATGCCTAATATATAAGCAGCTTCTCCAAGGTCCTTCATTGAAAAACATTTGTTCAAGTAGGCCTTAATGCTGTCCAGAAATTCTATATTATTTCCCATCAAGAGTATGTCATCCACATATAATATGAGAAATGCTACAGAGCTCCCACTCACTTTCTTGTAAACGCAGGCTTCTCCATAAGTCTGCATAAACCCAAACGCTTTGATCATCTCATCAAAGCGAATATTCCAACTCCGAGATGCTTGCACCAGCCCATAAATGGATCGCTGGAGCTTGCATACTTTGTTAGCGTTCTTAGGATCGACAAAACCTTCCGGCTGCATCATATACAGCTCTTCCTTAAGATGCCCGTTAAGGAATGCCGTTTTGACGTCCATCTGCCATATCTCATAATCATAGTATGCGGCAATTGCTAACATGATTCGGACGGACTTAAGCTTCGCTACGGGAGAGAATGTCTCGTCGTAGTCAATCCCTTGAACTTGTCGATAACCCTTAGCGACAAGTCGAGCTTTATAGATGGTGACATTACCATCCGCGTCCGTCTTCTTCTTAAAGATCCATTTGTTTTCTATCGCTCGCCGATCATCGGGCAAGTCAGTCAAAGTCCATACTTTGTTTTCATACATGGATTCTATCTCGGATTTCATGGCTTCTAGCCATTTGTTGGAATCTGGGCCCGCCATCGCTTCTTCATAGTTCGAAGGTTCACCGTTGTCTAACAACATGATTTCCAGGACAGGGTTGCCGTACCACTCTGGTGCGGAACGTGTCCTTGTGGACCTACGAAGTTCAGTAGCAACTTGATCCGAAGTACCTTGATCATCATCATTGGTTTCCTCTTCAGTTGGTGTGGGCATCACAGGAACATTTTCCTGAGCTGCACCACTTTCCCGTTCGAGAGGTAGTACTTCATCGAGTTCTACTTTCCTCCCACTTACTTCTTTCGAGAGAAATTCTTTTTCCAGAAAGCATCCGTTCTTGGCAACAAAGATCTTGCCCTCGGATCTTAAGTAGAAGGTATACCCTACAGTTTCCTTAGGGTATCCTATGAAGACGCATTTTTCCGACTTGGGTTCGAGCTTTTCAGGTTGAAGTTTCTTGACATAAGCATCGCATCCCCAAACTTTTAGAAACGACAGCTTAGGTTTCTTCCCAAACCATAATTCATACGGTGTCGTCTCAACGGATTTAGACGGTGCCCTATTTAAAGTGAATGTAGCTGTCTCTAGAGCGTATCCCCAAAATGATAGCGGTAAATCGGTAAGAGACATCATAGACCGCACCATATCCAATAGAGTGCGATTACGACGTTCGGACACACCGTTTCGCTGAGGTGTTCCAGGCGGCGTGAGTTGTGAAACGATTCCACATTTCCTTAAGTGTGTGCCAAATTCGTGACTTAAATATTCTCCTCCACGATCTGATCGTAGGAACTTTATCTTTCGGTCACGTTGATTCTCCACCTCATTCTGAAATTCCTTGAACTTTTCAAAGGTCTCAGACTTGTGTTTCATTAAGTAGACATACCCATATCTACTTAAGTCATCAGTGAGAGTGAGAACATAACGATATCCTCCGCGAGCCTCAACGCTCATTGGACCGCACACATCGGTATGTATGATTTCCAACAAGTTGGTTGCTCGCTCCATTGTTCCGGAGAACGGAGTCTTGGTCATTTTTCCCATGAGGCATGGTTCGCATGTGTCAAATGATTCATAATCAAGAGACTCTAAAAGTCCATCAGCATGGAGCTTCTTCATGCGCTTCACACCAATGTGACCAAGGCGGCAGTGCCACAAGTATGTGGGACTATCGTTATCAACTTTACATCTTTTGGCATCTACACTATGAACATGTGTAATATTACGCTCGAGATTCATTAAGAATAAACCATTGACCATCGGAGCATGACCATAAAACATATCTCTCATATAAATCGAACAACCATTATTCTCAGACTTAAATGAGTAGCCATCTCGTATTAAACGAGATCCAGATACAATGTTCATGCTCAAACTTGGCACTAAATAACAATTATTAAGGTTCAAAACTAATCCCGTAGGTAAATGTAGAGGCAGCGTGCCGACGGCGATCACATCGACTCTGGAACCATTCCCGACGCGCATCGTCACCTCGTCCTTCGCCAGTCTCCGTTTATTCCGCAGCTCCTGCTGTGAGTTACAAATATGAGCAACGGCACCGGTATCAAATACCCAGGAGTTACTACGAGTACTGGTAAGGTACACATCAATTACATGTATATCAAATATACCTTTGGTGTTGCCGGCCTTCTTATCCGCTAAGTATTTGGGGCAGTTCCGCTTCCAGTGACCCTTCCCCTTGCAATAAAAGCACTCAGTCTCAGGCTTGGGTCCATTCTTTGACTTCTTCCCGGCAACTGGCTTACCGGGCGCGGCAACCTCTTTGCCGTCCTTCTTGAAGTTCTTTTTACCCTTGCCCTTCTTGAACTTAGTGGTCTTATTGACCATCAACACTTGATGTTCTTTCTTGATTTCAACCTCTGCTGACTTCAGCATAGAAAATACTTCAGGAATGGTCTTTACCATCCCCTGCATATTGTAGTTCATCACAAAGCTCTTGTAGCTTGGTGGGAGCGACTGAAGGATTCTGTCAATGACTGCCTCATCAGGGAGGTTAATATTCAGCTGGGTCATACGGTTGTGCAACCCAGACATCTTGAGTATGTGCTCACTGACAGAACTATTTTCCTCCATCTTACAACTATAGAACTTGTCGGAGATGTCATATCTCTCGACCCGGGCGTGAGCTTGAAAAACTAGTTTCAGCTCTTCGAACATCTCATATGCTCCGTGATGCTCAAAACGCTTTTGGAGCCCCGGTTCTAAGCTGTAAAGCATGCCGCACTGAACGAGGGAGTAATCATCAGCACGAGACTGCCAAGCATTCATAATGTCTTGGTTCTCTGGGACGGGAGCGTCACCTAGCGGTCCTTCTAGGACATATTGTTTCCTGGCAGCTATGAGGATGATCCTCAGGTTCCGGACCCAGTCCGTATAGTTGCTGCCATCATCTTTCAGCTTGGTTTTCTCTAGGAACGCGTTGAAGTTCATGTTGACATGAGCGTTGGCCATTTGATCTACAAGACATATTTGCAAAGGTTTTAGACTAAGTTCATGATAATTAAGTTCTAATCAAATTATGAACTCCCACTTAGATTAGACATCCCTCTAGTCATCTAAGTGTTACACGATCCGAGTCGACTAGCCCGTGTCCGATCATCACGTGAGACGGACTAGTCATCGTCGGTGAACATCTTCATGTTGATCGTATCTTCCATACGACTCGTGTTCGACCTTTCGGTCTCCGTGTTCCGAGGCCATGTCTGCACATGCTAGGCTCGTCAAGTTAACCCTAAGTGTTTTCGCTGTGTAAAACTGTCTTACACCCGTTGTATGTGAACGTAAGAATCCATCACACCCGATCATCACGTGGTGCTTAGAAGCGACGAACTGTAGCAACGGTGCACAGTTAGGGGAGAACACTTCTTGAAATTTTGTAAGGGATCATCTTATTTACTACCGTCGTCCTAAGTAAACAAGATGCATAAAACATAATAAACATCACATGCAATTATATAAAGTAGTGACATGATATGGCCAATATCATATAGCTCCTTTGATCTCCATCTTCGGGGCTCCATGATCATCTTGTCACCGGCATGACACCATGATCTCCATCATCATGATCTCCATCATCGTGTCTTCATGAAGTTGTCACGCCAACGACTACTTCTACTTCTATGACTAACGCGTTTAGCAATAAAGTAAAGTAAGTTACATGGCGTTCTTCAATGACACGCAGGTCATACAAAAATAAAGACAACTCCTATGGCTCCTGCCGGTTGTCATACTCATCGACATGCAAGTCGTGAATCCTATTACAAGAACATGATCTCATACATCACAATTCATCATTCATCACAACTTCTGGCCATATCACATCACATGATCAATCGCTGCAAAAACAAGTTAGACGTCCTCTAATTGTTGTTGCATCTTTTACGTGGCTGCAATTGGGTTCTAGCAAGAACGTTTTCTTACCTACGAATAACCACAACGTGATTTTGTCAACTTCTATTTACCCTTCATAAGGGCCCTTTTCATCGAATCCGCTCCAACTAAAGTGGGAGAGACAGACACCCGCCAGCCACCTTATGCAACTAGTGCATGTTAATCGGTGGAACCGGTCTCACGTAAGCGTACGTGTAAGGTTGGTCCGGGCCGCTTCATCCCACAATACCGCTGAAGCAAGAAAAGACTAGTAGAGGCAAGCAAGTTGACAAGATCCACGCCCACAACAAAATTGTGTTCTACTCGTGCAAAGAGAACTACGCATAGACCTAGCTCATGATGCCACTGTTGGGGAACGTTGCAGAAAATTAAAAATTTTCCTACGGTTTCACCAAGATCCATCTATGAGTTCATCTAAGCAACGAGTCAAGGGAGAGAGTTTGCATCTACATACCACTTGTAGATCACGAGCGGAAGCTTGTCAAGGGGATGGTGATGATGGAGTCGTACTCGAACGTGATTCGGATCACCGATGTCCAAGTGCTGAACGGACAGCACCTCCGCGTTCAACACACGTACGGGACGGGAGACGTCTCCTCCGTCTTGATCCAGCAAGGAGGAAGGAGAGGTTGAGGAAGGCAGCTCCAACGGCAGCACGACGGCGTGGTGTAGTTGGTGCAGCAGTACTCCGACAGAGCTTCGCCAAGCACGTACGGAGGAGGAGAGGTGTTGGGGAGGGGAGGGGCTGCGCCTTGAGTTGTGGTGTGTTGCAGCCCTCCCCTCACCCCTCTATATATAGGGGAAGGGGCAAGGGGGGCCGGCCCTCTAGGGAAAACCCTAGGGGGGCGGCGGCCAAGGGGTGGGGGGCTTGCCCCCCAAGCAAGGGGGGTGCGCCCCCTTTAGGGTTTCCCCCCCAACCCTAGGCGCATGGGCCCAAGGGGGGGGCGCGCCAAGCCCACTAGGGGCTGGCTGCTATCCCTACGCAGCCCAAGTGGCCCCCCGGGAGGGGTGGTCCCTCCCGGTGGACCCCCGGAACCTTTCCGGTGGTCCCGGTACAATACCGGTATGACCCCGAAACTTTCCGGTGCCCGTTTAACAACTTCCCATATATAAAACTTTACCTCCGGACCATTCCGGAACTCCTCGTGACGTCCGGGATCTCATCCGGGACTCCGAACAACATTCGGTAATCACATACTTGTCTTCCTGATAACCCTAGCGTCACCGAACCTTAAGTGTGTAGACCCTACGGGTTCGGGAGACATGCAGACATGACCGAGACTCTCCGGTCAATAACCAACAGCGGGATCTGGATACCCATGTTGGCTCCCACATGCTCCTCGATGAAGTCATCGGATGAACCACGATGTCGAGGATTCGATCAAACCCCGTATACAATTCCCTTTGTCAATCGGTACGTTACTTGCCCGAGACTCGATCGTCGGTATCCCAATACCTTGTTCAGTCTCGTTACCGGCAAGTCACTTTACTCGTACCGTAATGCATGATCCCGTGGCCAACACCTTGGTCACCTTGAGCTCATTATGATGATGCATTACCGAGTGGGCCCAGAGATACCTCTCCGTCATACGGAGTGACAAATCCCAGTCTCGATCCGTGTCAACCCAATAGACACTTTCGGAGATACCTGTAGTGCACCTTTATAGTCACCCAGTTACGTTGTGACGTTTGATACACCCAAAGCATTCCTATGGTATCCAGGAGTTACACGATCTCATGGTCGAAGGAAGAGATACTTGACATTGGAAAAGCTCTAGCAAACGAACTAACCGACCTTTGTGCTATGCTTAGGATTGGGTCTTGTCCATCACATCATTCTCCTAATGATGTTATCCCATTATCAACGACATCCAATGTCCATAGCCAGGAAACCATGACTATCTGTTGATCACAACGAGCTAGTCAACTAGAGGCTTACTAGGGACATATTGTGGTCTATGTATTCACACGTGTATTACGATTTCCGGATAATACAGTTATAGCATGAATAAAAGACTATTATCATGAACAAAGAAATATAATAATAACACTTTTATTATTGCCTCTAGGGCATATTTCCAACACTAGAGCTATAAGTTTATGAAAGCTCAAAAAGAAACTAAGTGGGTGTGCATCGAACTCACTTGCTCACGAAGACCTAGGACAATTTGAGGAAGCCCATCATTGGAATATACAAGCCAAGTTCTATAATGAAAAATTTCCACTAGTATATGAAAGTGATATCATAGGAGACTCTCTATCATGAAGATCATGGTGCTACTTTCAAAGGACATGCGGTGCCCCCATGTGTGGTTTTGGTAATTGATGATAATCTCTATGGACTAATGGTTTCCTTGAGTTATATTCGAAGGATTTGTCCATAGGCTTTTCTTGGAGTCCACTTGTTGGTTTCAAGGAGAGTTTGTGTTGACCAAGGTGCTATTCAAGGAATTACCTAAAGATTGGTCATGTGAGAGGTTGATCAAGACTATGTCAAATAGTGAATCAAGTTGATCAATACACAAAGCGTAGATGATGTACCGAGAGGGGTCAAGTGATCCCTTGGTATGGTAAGCATTGTCAATTATGCTTTGTGTACTAACCCATGGTATTCATGAGAGTTCTTTGTGGGGTTAGGTTGCAGTGTGTGAGTTCAATTGGAGCATCATGAAGAGATCAAATGCTTGAAGCTTGCCGTCCATTGTGGTGACAATGGACTTGTGAAGATGTTCGAAAGAGTGGCTCACCCATAGTGGAGTATGGGGGAGCAGTCAACTAGTCTTCATCGAGCCAACGCAATCAAGAAAGGTGGTCCAACTTGAGGGAGTCAATATCGTCATCATCTAGCTCAAGTGGACCATGTGCAAGGCAAAGGTTTGCCCTTGATAGATTTTCTATTTTACCGGTCTCATGGTGGTAGTTGGGAGACCGGGTTATAGGATCGATTGTCGTACTATCAAGGGGGGCTCTCGATGAGTAGCTTGATCATATCATTCATAGAGAGCTCAAACCATTGCATCCTTGCATCATATTTCTTGGTTCTTGTTTGGTTCTCTTTGTGAGTCTTAGAGCTTTTGTTCATCTTGATGACAAGCTCGAGTTCATCGAAAACAGAGTTCACATGCATCTTCTATGATGTTTTCAATGTTGGAGGTTATGCCGGTTCTTCTCTGTTGGAGGTTTTTCTCCTCTATTAGTTAGGCATACCTCCCCTACCTCTTCTTACTAGATGCTACTCGTAGTCTTGTTTCCAACAAGCTTGAGTTTGCTCATTTCGGAGCACTTTTGCAAAAGTTATGGCAGTTCTAGTTCTATTGTATCCTTCTAATGTCTTTAGCTGCGTTATGAAGGTAGCCAAGTGCTAAAGCCTCTGTGGTGTGCCGTAGTACTGCTCAAGGGAGCGGTAGTACCACAGGGGCCAGTGGTAGTACCGCTCCTGGTGAGCGGTAGTACCGCTGCCTCCAGCGCTGATGCTAATGCATGCGGAAGTAGGCGCGGATGTAATTTTTTACATCCGCCCTTACGCGGTAGTATGCTCCCTGTGAGCGGTAGTACCGTATCGGCTTTCTACTCGAAGCTAGCTCCAGCAGATGTAGGCGCGGCAATAATTTTTTTACATCCTTGGATGCGCGGTAGTATCACTATCCCCAGCGGTAGTACCGCTACCTCACTGTGTATACTGTCGTGTGCTGCACCTGGGTGGCCATTGAATACTACCCCTGCGGTAGTACCGCAAGGGCAGGCGGTAGTACCGCAAGGGCAGGCGGTAGTACCGCTCCGGCAGTAGTGCCGCCCTGTTGCCCCATTGCAGTAGTGTTTCGTTTGGCTACTACCGCCCGGAGCGGTACTACCGCTCGGTGCGGGCTGTGAGGATAACGGTTGGATTTTTCCCCTCCTATAAAAGGGGGTCTTCTTCCCCATTGAACCTTATCCTTTGATCTCATGTTCTTCCCCCATTGTTGACCTTCTTCGACCTTGCTATCTCTCAATCCCCCCATGTATTCTCGCTAGTTTTGGGGGGGAAAAGAGAGAGGAGATCTAGATCCACATTTCCACCAATCACTTTCTCCTCTATGTGAGGGGAACCCCTTGGATCTAGATCTTGGAGTTCTTGGTGTTCTCCTTCTTGTTCTTCCTCCCATTTTCCTCCCTTGCATTAGTTGCTTTGGTGGGATTTAGGAGAGAAGGACTTGGGCACTCCGTGTGCCCTTGCCATTGCATTTGGTGCATCAGTTTGAGTTCTCCATGGTGATACATGGAAGTTACAAGTTGAGAAGCTTATTACTCTTGGGTGCTTGGTGCCCATGAGCTTATTCCTCTTGGGTGCTTGGGCGCCCTAGACGGTTGGTGGTGTTCGGAGCTCAATCACTATGGTGTAAAGCTCTAGGAAAGCGTCGGGGTATACAACTAGGTTTTGGAGATCACCCTGAGCAATTTGATGGGTACCGGTGACCGCCCCAAGGGTTGCCAAAGTGTACGGGTTCGGTGACCGCCCACAAGGGTTTCCATTTGTACGGGTTTGGTGACCACCCTCAAGGGTCCCTTAGTGAAATCACGACATCTTGCATTGTGCGAGGGTGTGAGGAGATTACAGTGGCCCTAGTGGCTTCTTGGGGAGCATTGTGCCTCCACACCGCTCCAAACGGAGATTAGCATCTGCAAGTGTGTGAACTTCAGGGTACATCGTCATCTCCGCGTGCCTCGGTTATCTCTTACCCGAGCCCTTTACTTATGCACTTTACTTTGTGATAGCCATATCGTTCTTTGTCATATCTCTTGCTATCACATAGTTGATTATCTTGCTTAGCATAAGTTGTTGGTATACATAGGTGAGCCTAGTTGTTTTAGGTTTTGTGCTTGTCAAATTAACCACTAGGTTTTTTCCACATTTTTAAAGCCTAAACCGTATTTATTTTAAAGCGCCTCGTCACCCCCCCCTCTAGGCGACATCCACGATCTTTCATACTTTGAAGCACAAGTGTGGCAAAAAGGATAGTAACATTGTCCCTTCTCTCTTTTTCACTCATTTTTTTGTTTGGGCCTTCTCTCTTTTTTGGACTCTTTATTTTATTTTATTTTTCGTCCGGAGTCTCATCCCAACTTGTGGGGGAATCATAGTCTCCATCATCCTTTCCTCACATGGGACAATGCTCTAATAATGAAGATCATCACACTTTTATTTACTTACAACTCAACAATTACAACTCGATACTTAGAACAAAATATGACTCTATGTGAATGCCTCCAGCGGTGTACCGGGATGTGCAATGAATCAAGCGCGACATGTATAAAAAATGATGAACGGTGGCTTTGCCACAAATACGATGTCAACTACATGATCATGCAAAGCAATATGACAATGATGGAGCATGTCATAATAAATGGAACGGTGGAAAGTTGCATGGCAATATATCTCGGAATGGCTATGGAAATTCCATAATAGGTAGGTATGGTGGTTGTTTTGAGGAAGGATATGTGGTGGGTTTATGGTACCGGCGAAAGTTGTGCGGTACTAGAGCGGCTAGTAATGGCGGAGCGGTGAGAGTGCGTATAATCCATGGACTCAACATTAGTCATAAAGAACTCATATACTTACTGCAAAAATCTATTATTCATTGAAACAAAGTATTACGTGCATGCTCCTAGGGGGATAGATTGGTAGGAAAAGACCATCGCTCATCCCCGACCGCCACTCATAAGGAAGACAATCAAGAAATAAATCATGCTCCGACTTCATCACATAACGGTTCACCATAAGTGCATGCTACAGGACTTACAAACTTTAACACAAGTATTTATCAAATTCACAACTACTTACTAGAATAACTCTAATATCGCCATCTTCATATCTCAAAACAATCATAAGGAATTAAACTTCGAATAGTATTCAATGCACTTTATATGAAAGTTTTTATTATATCCCTCTTGGATGTCTATCATATTAGGACTAATTTTATAACCAAAGAAAATTACCATGCTGTTTAGAGACTCTCAAAATAATATAAGTGAAGTACGGGAGTTCATCAATTTCTATAAAATAAAACCACTGCCGTGCTCTAAAACATATAAGTGAAGCACTAGAGCAAATTTTGCCTAGCTCAAAAGATATAAGTGAAGCACATAGAGCATTCTAATAAATCATGATTCATGTGTGTCTCTCTCAAAATATGTGTACAACAAGGATGATTGTGGCAAAATAAAAAGCAAAGACTCAAATCATACAAGACGCTCCAAGAAAAACACATATCATGTGGTGAATAAAAATATAGCCTCAAGTAAAGTTACCGATAGATGAAGACGAAAGAGGGGATGCCTTACCGGGGCATCCCCAAGCTTAGGCTTTTTGACATTCTTGAATATTACCTTGGGGTGCCTTGGGCATCCCCAAGCTTAGGCTCTTGCCACTCCTTATTCCATAGTCCATCAAATCCTTACCCAAAACTTGAAAACTTCACAACACAAAACTCCAACAGAAAATCTCGTAAGCTCAGTTAGTATAAGAAAATAAATCACCACTTTTTCTACTGATGTGAACTCATTCTTTATTTATATTGGTGTAATATCTACTGTATTCCAACTTTTCCATGGTTCATACCCCCCGATACTAGCCATAGATGCACCAAAATAAGCAAACAACATGCCAAAAACAGAATCTGACAAAAACAGAACAACCTGTAACAATATGGAGATTTAAAATACTTCTATAACTCCAAAAATTCTGAGAAATCAGAAAGTCCTATAAATATTGTTTATTAATTCTTTGCAAAAATAGTTAGTATTATATCGCGCTTCTATTCAAAATTAAAACTAATCTCCTGGGCACAAAAGTTTGTGTTTTCAGCAGGATCAAATTAACTATCACCGTAAGCTATCCCAAAGGTCTTACTTGGCACAAGCACTAATTAAAGCACAATACCACATCTAACAAGATGCTAGATTATTTATTCAAAGCAAAACAGGACCTAAAAGCAAGAACAAAAATAAAATTGGGTTGCCTCCCAACAAGCGCTATTGTTTAACGCTCCTAGCTAGGCATAACAACACGAATAGATCTAAGTATTATCATCTTTGGCATGCAATCCATAAGTGGCTCTCATAATAGATTCATAAGGAAATTTAATTTAATTTCTTGGAAAGTGTTCCATGCCTTTCCTTAATGGAAATTGAAATCTGATGTTTCCTTCTTTCATATCAATAATTGAACCAATCGTTCAAAGTAAAGGTCTACCAAGAATAATAGGACATGTAGGATTGCAATCTATATCAAGAACAATGAAATCTACAGGCACATAATTCCTATTTGAAACAATAAGAACATCATTAATTATTCCCATAGGTTTCTTAATAGTGGAATCCGCAAGATGCAAATTTAAGGAACAATCATCAAATTCACGGAAACCTAACACATCACATAAAGTTTTCAGTATCGTGGAAACACTAGCACACAAATAACACAAAGCATAGCATTCATAATCTTTAATCTTAATCTTAATAGTAGGTTCCCACTCATCATAAAGTTTTCTAGGAATAGAAACTTCCAAATTAAGCTTTTCTTCATAAGATTGCATCATAGCATCAACGATATGTTTAGTAAAAGCTTTGTTTTGATTATAAGCATGAGGAGAATTCAACATGGATTGCAACAAGGAAATACGATATATCAAAGAGCAATTATCATAATTAAATTCCTTGAAATCGAAGATAGTGGGTTCATTGCTTTCTAAAGTTTTGACCTCTTCAATCCCACTTTTATCAATTTTTGCATTAAGATCAAAAAACTCCGAATCATAGGGACGCCTTCTAACTAAAGTTGACTCATCTCCAGTCCCATATTTATCAAGATTTATATTGGAAAACAAAGATTCAGTAGGAGTCACATCAATCAATTTTAGATCTTCATCATTATTTTCATGGGAACTAGAAAAACATGCTTTTATAAACCAATCTTTCTTAGCACGCATCTTAGCGGTTCTTTCTTTGCATTCATCAATGGAAATTCTCATGGTTTTTAGAGAATCATTGATATCATGCTTAGGTGGAATAGATCTAAGTTTCAAGGAATCAACATCAAGAGAAATTCTATCCACATTCCTAGCCAAATTATCAATCTTAAGCATTTTTCTTCAATCAAAGCATTAGAATTCTTTTGCGAAATAATAAATTCTTTAACCCTATTCTCAAATTCAGAGGGCATCTTATTATAATTTCCATAAGAATTGTTGTAGGAATTACCATAATTATTAGAGGAATTGCTAGGAAACGGCCTAGGATTAAAATTACCTCTATATGTGTTATTACCAGAATTGTTCTTACCAACAAAATTAACATCCATAGATTAATTACTGTTTTCAATCAAAGTAGACAAAGGCATATAATTAGGATCAATAGGAGCACTCTTCCTAGCAAACAACTTCATAAGCTCACCCATCTTTCCACTCAAAACATTTATTTCTTCAATTGCATGCACTTTTTTACTAATGGAAGATCTTTCGGTATGCCATTGAGAATAGTTAACCATAATATTATCTAGGAGTTTAGTAGCTTCTCCTAAAGTGATTTCCATAAAAGTGCCTCCAGCGGCTGATAACCCACAAGTATAGGGGATCGCAATAGTTTTCAAGGGTAGAGTATTCAACCCAAATTTATTGATTCGACAAAAGGGGAGCCAAAGAATATTCTCAAGTATTAGTAGTTGAGTTGTCAATTCAACCACACCTGAAAGACTTAATATCTGCAGCAAAGTATTCAGTAGCAAAGTAGTATGGAAGTAACGATAACGGTGGCAAAAGTAACAGTAGTAGTTTTTGTAGCAATCGTAACAGTGGCAATAGAAAAGTAACTAAGCAAAGATCAATATGTGAAAAGCTTGTAGGCAATGGATCAATGATGGATAATTATGTCGGATGCGATTCCTCATGCACAGTTATAACATAGGGTGATACAGAACTAGCTCCAGTTCATCAATGTAATGTAGGCATGTATTCCGAATATAGTCATACGTGCTTATGGAAAAGAACTTGCATGACATCTTTTGTCCTACCCTCCCGTGGCAGCGGGGTCCTATTGGAAACTAAGGGATATTAAGGCCTCCTTTTAATAGAGTACAAGACCAAAGCATTAACACTTAGTGAATACATGAACTCCTCAAACTACGGTCATCACCGGGAGTGGTCCCGATTATTGTCACTTCGGGGTTGTCGGATCATAACACATAGTAGGTGACTATTGACTTGCAAGATAGGATCAAGAACTCACATATATTCATGAAAACATAATAGGTTCAGATCTGAAATCATGGCACTCGGGCCCTAGTGACAAGCATTAAGCATAGCAAAGTCATAGAAACATCAATCTTAGAACATAATGAATACTAGGGATCAAACCCTAACAAAACTAACTTGATTACATGGTAAATCTCATCCAACCCATCACCGTCGAGCAAGCCTACCGTGGAATTACTCACGCACGGTGGAGAGCATCATGAAATTGGTGATGGAGGAAGGTTGATGATGACGATGGCGAAGGATTCCCCTCTCCGGAGCCCCGAACGGACTCCAGATCAGCCCTCCCGAGGAAGATTAGGGCTTGGCAGCGGCTCCGTATTGTAAAATGCGATGAATCCTTCTCTCTAATTTTTTTCTCACTGAAAGTGAATATATGGAGTTGGGGTTGAGGTCTTTGGAGTCCCAGGGGGGCCCATGAGGCAGGGGGCGTGCCCTGCACCCTCGTGGTTAGGGTGTGGGCCCCTGATGCTCATTCTTTCGCTAGTATTTTTATTAATTCCAAAACGTGTCTCCATGGATTTTTAGGTCATTCTGAGAACTTTTATTTTTGCACAAAAATAACACCATGGCAATTCTGCTGAAAACAGCGTCAGTCCGGGTTAGTTCCATTCAAATCATGCAAGTTAGGGTCCAAAACAAGGGCAAAACTGTTTGGAAAAGTAGATATGTTGGAGACAAATCAACTCCCCCAAGCTTAAACCTTTGCTTGTCCTCAAGCAATTCAGTTGAAAAACTTAAAGTGATAAAGAAAAACTTTTACAAACTCTGTTTGATCTTGTTGTTGCAAATATGTAAAGCGAGCATTCAAGTTTTCAGCAAGGATTATGAACTAACCATATTCACAATAACATTTAGATCTCATGTTTACTCATATCAATGGCATAATCGACTAGCGAGCAATAATAATAAATATTGGATGACAAAACTTTCTCAAAACAATCATAACATGATATAACAAGATGGTATCTTGCTAGTCCTTTCTGAGACCGCAAAACATAAATGCAGAGCACCCGTGAAGATCAAGGACTAACTAGACATTGTAATTCATGGTAAAAGAGATCCAGGCACAGTCATACTCAATGTATATTAATAGCAATGCATGCGAATGACATCGGTGCTCTACAACTAGTGCTTTTTAATAAGAGGATGATGACTCAACATAAAAGTAAATAGATAGGCCCTTCGCAGAGGGAGGCAGGGATTTGCAGAGGTGCTAGAGCTCGAGTTTTGAAACAGAGATAAAAATATATTTTGAGTGGCATACTTTCATTGTCAACATAACAACCAAGAGATCTCGATATCTTCCATGCTACACACATTATAGGTGGTTCCAAATAGAATGGTAAAGTTTATACTCCCCCACCACCAACAAACATCAATCCATGGCTTGTCCGAAACAACGGGTGCCTCCAACTAACAACAATCCTAGGGGAGTTTTGTTTGAAATTATTTTGATTTGAGCATGGGACTGGGCATCCCGGTTACCAGCCATTTTCTCGTGAGTGATGAGCGGAGTCCACTAATCGTGAGAATAACCCACCTAGCATGGAAGATATAGACAGCCCTAGTTGATACATGAGCTATTCGAGCATACAAAACAGAATTTCATTTGAAGTTTTAGAGTTTGGCACATACAAATTTACTTGGAACAGCAGGTAAATACCACATATAGGAAGGTATGGTGGACTCATATGGGATAACTTTGGGGTTTATGGAAGTGGATGCACAAACAGTATTCCCGCTTAGTACAAGTAAAGGCTAGAAAGAGACTGGGAAGCGACCAACTAGAGAGCAACAACAGTCATGAACATGCATTAAGATTAATCAACAATGAGTGCAAGCATGAGTAGGATATAAATCACCATGAACATAAATATCATGGAGGCTATGTTGATTTTGTTTCAACTACATGCGTGAACATGTGCCAAGTCAAGCCACTCGGATCGTTCAAAGGAGGATACCACCCTACCATACCACATCACAACCATTTTAATAGCATGTTGGCACGCAAGGTAAACCATTATAAACTCCTAGCTAATTAAGCATGGCATGGGCAACTATAATCTCTAATTGTCACTGCAAACATGTTTCCTTTATAATAGGCTAAATCAGGAACGATGAACTAATCATATTTACAAAACAAGATAGGTCGAGTTCATACCAGCTTCTCTCATCTCAATTAGTCCATCATATATCGTCATTATTGCCTTTCACTCACACGACCGAACGGTGTGGATAATAATAATAGTGCATGTGCATTGGACTAAACTGGAATCTGCAAGCATTTAATACAAGGGAGAAGACAAGGTAATATGGGCTCTTGGTTAAATCCATAATAATGCATATGAGAGCCACTCAACATTTTCATCATGGTCTTCTCCTCTCGACCCCCAAAGAATAAGAAAAGAAATAAAATTGTTTACACGGGAAAGATCCCAACAAGCAAAAGAAGAATGAGAAATATTTTGGGGTTTTCTTTTAATTACTACTACTACAGGCATGGAAAGTAAACTAGCTAAAAGCTACAACTAATTTTTTTGGTTTTTCTTAAGGTTTTTCAAACACACAAGAAGAAGGCTTAGAAAATAAAATAAACTAGCATGGATAGTACAATGAAAAAGTATGAGCACCGACAACTGGCATGAGTGTGTGAACATGAATGTAATGTCGGTGAGAAATACGTACTCCCCCAAGCTTAGGCTTTTGGCCTAAGTTGGTCTATGGCCACTGCTGGATTGGTGGATATCCAAAGTCGTAGCTGGGGTTGTACTGAGATGCAGCAGCTACTGCCTGAAGAGCTGCAGCTTGGAGGCGAGCTACCTTCGTCCTCCTCTCATGCTTGTTCGCCTCCTCTCTGGTTATAACATATCTCCTTTTTGTCTGAAAGTTAAAGAAAGTAGGAGCAGGGAGGGCAACATGGACAGTGCGCTGTTTGTCAAAGAGTAGTCGGTACTGGAGGAACTGTTCATTCCTCTCAAGAAACTGATGGCGAACCATAGCACTATAATCTAAATAAGCAGGAGGCAACTCCATATCATTTCCATGTATGGGTATACCAAGATAATTAGCTACACGAGTTGCATAAAGTCCACCAAACAAATCTCCACTTGTACCATTAAGATGCAACCTTCATGCCACAATGGCCCCCAAGTTATATTGTTTATCGCCTAATACCGCACTCTTGAGGACACAAAGATCTGGAACGCACATGTGACAAGCCTCATCTTTACCGTTAATGCATCTACCTATAAAGAGAGCAAAATAGTGTATGGAAGGGAAATGAATGCTCCCTATGGTAGCTTGTGTGATATCTCTAGATTCCCCCATAGTGATACTAGCAAGAAAGTCTTTATATTCAGATTTGTGAGGTTCACTAACATTGCCCCACTGCGGGAGTTTACAAGCAGTATTAAAATCTTCTAAGTCCATGGTATATGATTTATAATAAAGATCAAATAAAACAGTGTGAGAATTGTGCGAGGATGTAAATTTAAACCTCCTCACAAAGGAATCAGTTAGGTAGTGGCACTGTAGGCACTTATCTAACACAAAGTCCTCAAGATCAGCATTACACACATGCGCGTCAAATTCATCCTTGATGCCTGCCTGGACTGTGAACTCCTCTAACGGCCATTCACAAGGACGCACTTGAGCTTCCCTCCGTGGTTCATCGTCCGGCTCACGTATTGTGAGTCTTGGTCCTTACTTCCTTGAGGAACCGCCTTGGTACATTTTCCTATGCATTTTTCTTTCTCTGAAAAAATTCTGAAATTTTAGTGACTCAAAATAAAAGTGAACCAAACTCAACAAGATTGATAGCAACTACTCCCATAGGTGCCTAGAGGCCATATCATGCATTGAAACTACTTTTGACCATATCAATTTGACATGCAAGCTCAAGAACATGGTCACCTTGGCAGCAAAAATTTGCAATAAATAAAGAACTAGAACAAAAACTAATTGGACCATTGGAGGAGTCACATACCGAAGAACAATCTCCCCAAACAGTTTTGTGAATGGAGCTTTGAGCAAAGAGATCGAAAATGGCAACAATATGAGCTAGAACACGAGCTTGAGCTATGGGAGGATTTTTTCTGGAGGAGGACGAAGTGAGTGGGTGATGAAATAAGTGGAGGGGGTCCACGTGGGGCTCACGAGGCAGGGGGCGCGCCCTGTGCCCTCGTGGCCAAATCGTGGGGCCCCCTGGTGTGTTCTCAGTGCCAGAAATTCTTAAATATTCTACAAAAAATCATATTTCATTTTCAAGACATTTGTAGAACTTTTATTTTCGGGGTATTTTTATTGCAAGGATAATTCAGAAAATAGATAGAAAATACTACACTTGCTTTATTTAATCTAAATAACAAAAAGTAAAAGGGTGGTACAGAGAGTTGTGCTTTCCAACTTCATCCATCTCGTGCTCATCAAAAGGAATCCACTAACAAGGTTGATCAAGTCTTGTTAACAAACTCTTTCCGAATCGCATGAAATCGGAGAATATTTGAATAACACTAGGTTACCTCAACGGGGATATGCATGTCCCCAACAATAAGAATAGCATATTTCTTCTTGACAGTAGGAAGAGGGAATTCAAAACCTCCAATAGTAATCATTGAAATTTTCCAATAGAATTGATACTGTGGACTTGAGGTTGTTTTCTCAGAAAGTGTATCATATGCTCATTACCATTAACATGAAAAGTAGCATTGCCTTTGTTGCAATCAATAACAGCCCCTGCATTATTCAACAAGGGTCTAGCAAGGATAATAGACATACTATCGTCCTCGGGAATATCAAGGATAACAAAGTCTGTTAAAATAGTAACGTTTGCAACCACAACAGGCACATCCTCACAAATTCCGACAGGTATAGCA
Source organism: Triticum aestivum (assembly GCF_018294505.1). NCBI lineage: Eukaryota > Viridiplantae > Streptophyta > Magnoliopsida > Poales > Poaceae > Triticum > Triticum aestivum. Next base: position 495,149,533 of record NC_057809.1, on the reverse strand, counting down.
GTTGATTTATCGGCCATTTGCAAAGATATTTCAGTAGGTGTCAACTTATTCAAATCAAGTCTACGATATAAAGAGAGAGGCATAACACTAACACCGGCTCCAAGATCACATAAAGCAGTTTTAACATAATTTCTTTTAATGGACCATGGTATAGTTGGTACTCATGGATCTCCTAGTTTCTTAGGTATTCCACCTTTAAAAGTATAATTGGCAAGCATGGTGGAAATTTCAGCTTTTGGTATCTTTCTATTATTTGTAAAAATATCTTTCATATACTTAGCATAAGGATTCATTTTAAGCATATCAGTCAAACGCATACCCAAAAAGATAGGTCTAATCATTTCAGCAAAGCGCTCAAAATCCTCATCATCCTTTTTCTTGGATGGTTTAGGAGGAAAAGGCATGGGTTTCTAAACCCATGGTTCTCTTTCTTTACCGTGCTTCCTAGCAATGAAGTCTCTCTTATCATAACGTTGATTCTTTGATTGTGGGTTATTAAGATCAACGACGGGTTCAATCTCTACATCACTATTATTGCTAGGTTGAGCATCAATATGAGCATCATCATTAACATTAGGTTCATGTTCATTACCAGGTTGTGTTTCAACATCAGAAATAGAAATATCATTGGGATTCTCAGATGTGTCAACAACAGGTTCACTAGAAGCATGCAAAGTCCTATCATTTTTGTTTTTCTTCTTCTAGAAGGACTAGGTTCAACATTAGTTCTCTGAGAATCTTGATCAATTCTCTTAGGGTGGCCCTCAGGATACAAAGGTTCCTGAGTCATTTTACCCCCTCTATTCATAACTCTAACAACATTATCATTTTCTTATTATTTAATTAATTAAGCAAATCATCTTGTGCTCTAAGCACTTGTTCTACCTGAGTGGTAACCATAGAAGCATGTTTACTAATAAGTTTAATGTCACCTTTAACTCTAGGCAAATAGTCACTCAAGTCTTCAACCATATACGCATTATGTTTCAATTGTCTACCAACATAAGCATTGAAGTTTTCTTGTTTAACAATAAAATTATCAAAGTCATCCAAGCATTGGCTAGCAGACTTATTACGAGGAATATCACCTTCATCAAATCTATAGAGAGAATTTACCTTTACTACCTATGTCAGGTTATTAAGACCATGTATTTCTTCAATAGGTGGTAAATTCTTAACATCTTCAGCTTTAATACCCTTTTCTTTCATAGATTTCTTTGCCTCTTGCATATCTTCAGGACTGAGAAATAGAATACCCCTTTTCTTGGGAGTTGGCTTAGGAGTTGGTTCAGGAAGTGTCCAATCATTATCCTTACTCAATATATTATTCAATAGCAATTCAGCTTGCTCAATAGTTCTTTCCCTGAAAACACAACCAGCACAACTATCCAGGTGGTCTCTGGAAGCATCGATTAGTCCTTTATAAAAAGATATCAAGTATTTCATTTTTCTTGAGAGGATGATCAGGAAAAGCATTAAGTAATCAGAGAAGCCTCCCCCAAGCTTGTGGGAGACTCTCTTCTTCAATTTGCACAAAATTATATATTTCCCTTAAGGCAGCTTGTTTCTTATGAGTAGCGAAATATTTAGCAGAGAAGTAATAAATCATATACTAGGGACTATGCACACAACCAGGATCAAGAGAATTAAACCATGTTTTAGCATCACCATTTAATGAGAACGGAAATAACTTAAGGATATAGTAGTAACAAATTTTTTCCTCGTGAGTGAATACAGTGGCTATATCATTCAATTTAGTAAGATGTGCCACAACATTTTCGGATTCATAGCCATAAAAAGGATCAGATTCAACCAAAGTAATTAACTCAGGATCGACAGAGAAATCTTAATCCTTATCAGAAATACAGATAGATAAAGTAGCAAAAGAAGGGTCATATTTCATTCTAGCATTCAAAGACTTTTCTTTCAACTTAGCTAATAGTTTCTTAAGATCATATCTATCTTTGCAAGCAAAAAGGTCTCTAGCAGTTTCTTCATCCATAACATAACCCTCAGGCACATCAAGCAATTCATATCTAGGGGAGAATCTGCATCATCACTTTCATCAATATTATCTGTTTCAATAATTTCATTTTCTCTAACCCTAGCAAGTTGTTCATCAAGAAATTCACCTAAAGGCACAATATTATCAAGCATAGAAGTAGTTTCATCATAAGCATCATGTATAGCAGAAGTGGCATCATCAATAACATGCGACATATCAGAATCAATAACAGGTGTAGGTGTCGCAAATTTACTCATAACAGAAGGTGAATCAAGTGCAGAGCTAGATGGCAGTTCCTTACCTCCCCTCGTAGTTGAGGGGAAAATCTTGGTTCTTTCATCTTTCAAGTTCCTCATAGTGATCAATAGATATAAATCCCAAGTGACTCAAAGAATAAGCTATGCTCCCCAGCAACGGCGCCAGAAAATAGTCTTGATAACCCACAAGTATAGGGGATCGCAACAGTTTTCGAGGGTAGAGTATTCAACCCAAATTTATTGATTCGACACAAGGAGAGCCAAAGAATATTCTCAAGTATTATCTGTTGAGTTGTAAATTCAACCACACCTGAAAGACTTAATATCTGTAGCAAAGTAGTATGGAAGTAACGGTAACGGTGGCAAAAGTAACAGTAGTAGTTTTTGTAGCAATCGTAATAGTGGCAACGGAAAAGTAACTAAGCAAATATCAATATGTGAAAAGCTCGTAGGCAATGGACCGATGATGGATAATTATGTCAGATGCGATTCCTCATGCAACAGTTATAACATAGGGTGATACAGAACTAGCTCCAGTTCATCAATGTAATGTAGGCATGTATTCTGAATATAGTCATACATGCTTATGGAAAAGAACTTGCATGACATATTTTGTCCTACCCTCCCATGGCAGCGGGGTCCTATTGGAAACTAAGGGATATTAGGGCCTCCTTTTAATAGAGTACCGGACCAAAGCATTAACACTTAGTGAGTACATGAACTCCTCAAACTACAGTCATCACTGGGAGTGGTCCCGCTTATTGTCACTTCGGGGTTGTCGGATCATAACACATAGTAGGTGACTATTGACTTGCAAGATAGGATCAAGAACTCACATATATTCATGAAAACATAATAGGTTCAGATCTGAAATCATGGCAGTCGGGCCCTAGTGACAAGCATTAAGCATAGCAAAGTCATAGCAACATCAATCTTAGAACATAATGGATACTAGGGATCAAACCCTAACAAAACTAACTCGATTAGATGGTAAATCTCATCCAACCCATCACTGTCCAGCAAGCCTACAATGGGATTACTCACGCACGGCGGAGAGCGTCATGAAATTGGTGATGGAGGAAGGTTGATGATGACGATGGCGACGGATTCCCCTCTCCGGAGCCCCGAACGGACTCCAGATTAGCCCTCCCGAGGAAGATTAGGGCTTGGCGGCGGCTCTGTATCATACAATGTGATGAATCCTTCTCTTTGATTTTTTTCTCCCCAAAAGTGAATATATGGAGTTGGGGTTGAGGTTCGTGGAGTCTCAGGGGGCCCACGAGGCAAGGGTGCGCCCTACACCCTCATGGACAGGGTGTGGGCCCCCTGATGATGATTCTTTCGCCAGTATTTTTTATTAATTCCAAAACATGTCTCCGTGGATTTTTAGGTCATTCCGAGAACTTTTATTTCTGCACAAAAATAACACGCAATTCTGTTGAAAACAGCGCCAGTCCGGGTTAGTTCCATTCAAATCATGCAAGTTAGAGTCCAAAACAAGGGCAAACGTGTTTGGAAAAGTAGATACGTTGGAGACGTATCAGCGGCCGAATCAAAAATATTTCGAGAAGCAAAATTCAATTCGGCATAAAAGTTTTGTATAATCATCCACAAATTCAAACCATGAGTAGGGCAATTTCTAATCATCAATTTCATCCTATCCCAAGATTGTGGAACATGTTCATGATCAAGTTGGTTAAAATTCATAATATCGTTCCTAAGGGAGATGATCTTAGCGGGAGGAAAATACTTGGAAATAAAAGCATCTTTGCACTTATTCCATGAATCAATACTATTTTTAGGCAAAAATGAAAACCAGGTTTTAGCGCGATCCCTAAGCGAGAACGAAAATAACTTCAATTTAACAATATCATTATCCACATCTTTTTTCTTTTGCATATCACACGAATCAATGAAATTATTAAGATGGGATGCGGCATCTTCATTGGGAAGGCCGGAAAATTGATCTTTCGTAACAAGATTCAGCAAAGCAATATTAATCTCACAATATTCCGCATTAGCATCGGGAGCAATCGGAGTAATAATAAAATCTTTGTTGTTGGTATTGGAAAAGTAACACAATTTGGTATTATCTTGAGCCATCGTGACAAAGCAAGCAATCCAACACACGAGCACACAAAAAGCAAGCGAAGAAGACGGACGGAAGAGAGGCAAAGAAAAGGTGAATCTTTTCGAAAATCGTTTTAGAAGTGGGGAGAGGAAAACGAGAGGTGAATGGCGAATAATGTAATGCGAGAGATGAGAGTTTATGATGGGCACTTGGTATGTCTTGACTTGGTGTAGATCTCCCCGGCAACGGCGCTAGAAATCCTTCTTGCTACCTCTTGAGCTTGCGTTGGTTTTTCCCTTGAAGAGGAAAGGGTGATGCAGTAAAGGAGCGTAAGTATTTCCCTCAGTTTTGAGAATCAAGGTATTAATCCAGTAGGAGACTACGCAACAAGCCACCGAATACCTACACAAACAAACACCAACTTGCAACCAACGCGACAAAGGGGTTGTCAATCCCTTCATGGTTTTTCACAAAGTGAGATCTGATAGAGATGGATAAATGGTAAAGTAATATTTTTGGTTTATGGAACATAAAGTAAAGATTGCAAAGGAAAGTAAATAGTAAACTAGAATTGTAGATCGAAAACTTATATGATAGAAAATAGACCTGGGGGCCATAGGTTTCACTAGTGGCTTCTCTCAAGATAGAAATTATTACAATGGGTGAACAAATTACTACCGAGCAATTGATAGAAAAGCGCAAAGTTACGATGATATCTAAGGCAATGATCATGAATATAGGCATCATGTCCGTGTCAAGTAGATCGAAACGATTCTGCATCTACTACTATTACTCCACACATCGACCGACTCCTGCCTGCATCTAGAGTATTAAGTTCATAAGAACAGAGTAACACGTTAAGCAAGATGACATGATGTAGCGGGATTAACTCAAGCAATATGATGAAAACTCCATCTTGTTATCCTCGATGGCAACAATACAATACATGCCCTGCTGCCCCTACTGTCACTGGGAAAGGACACCAAAAGATTGAACCTAAAGCTAAGCACTTCTCCCATTGCAAGAAAAACCAATCTAGTTGGCCAAACCAAATCGATAGTTCGAAGAGACTTGCAAAGATATCAAATCATGCATAAAAGAATTCAGAGGAGATTCAAACAATATTCATAGATAAGTTGATCATAAATCCACAAATCATCGGATCTCAGCAAAGACACCGCACAAGAGTATTTCATCGAATAGATCTCCAAGAACATCGACGAGAACTTTGTATTGAGAATCAAAGAGAGAGAAGAAGCCATCTACCTACTAGCTATGGACCCGTAGGTCTGAAGTAAACTACTCACGCTTCATCGGAGAGGCAATGGTGTTGATGTAGAAGCCCTCCATGATCGATTCCCCCTCCGGCAGGATGCTGGAAAAGGCCCCAAGATGGGATCTCACGGGTACAGAAGGTTGCGGCGGTGGAAAAGTGGTTTCGTGGCTCCCCTAGATGTTTTTGGGGTATAAGAGTGTATATCGGTGAAAGCATTAGGTCAGGGGAGCTACGGAGGGGCCCACAAGGTCGGGGGGCGCGCCCCACCCCCCTTGGCGCGCCCTCCACCCTTGTGTCCGCCTCGAGGCTCCTCCGACTTGTACTCCAAGTCTCCTAGGTGTATTCTGGTCCAAGAAAAATCATGGTGAAAGTTTTATTCCATTTGGAGTCCGTTTGGTATTCCTTTTCTGCAAAACTCTAAAACAAGGGAAAAAATAGAAACTGGCACTGGGCTCTAGGTTAATAGGTTAGCCCCAAAAATCATATAAAATACCATATTAATGCATATAAAACATCCAAAACAGATAATATAATAGCATGGAACAATCAAAAATTATAGATACGTTGGAGACGTATCAAGCATCTTTCAAATTCTCCCCTCCCCTTTGATTAAAGTTAAGAACCTCATTCTCGGGGTTGCACGAAATAGAGGAAGAACTATCCATAACGACAAAAGGTGGCAAACAAAATTGCACACAAAAACAGATCTGGCGAGAAAACGGCGAACGAAAAAGAGTGCGAATAAAACGGCAATTTTTTGTGAAGTAGGGGAGATGAAAACAAGAGGCAAATGGCAAATAATGTAAATTGTAAGGAGTTGAGATTTCTGATTAGGAACCTGGTATATGTTGATTAGAAATTCCTTTTGATTGCGTCTAGAACTACGTCGGTTTTTCCCCAAAGAGGAAGGGATGATGCGGCACAGCAACGGTAGGTATTTCCCTCAGTGATGAGACCGAGGTTATCGAACCAGTAGGAGAATCATGCAACACTTCACAAACGGTACCTGCACACAAAGAACAAATACTTTCAACCCGACGTGTTAAAGGGGTTGCCAATCCCTTTCGGGTAACGGTGCCAAAAATTGTCGAGTTGACAAGATAAAAATATGATAGATTGGATAAATAGATCTCGAATAAACGCAAAACAAAATAAAGTGAAGCAAGGTATTGTTAGGTTTTTGGATTCATAGATCTGAAAATAAAAGCAAATAAAAATATATCTCGAAGGAAAATATGATAAATAAGAGACCCGAGGGCCGTAGATTTCACTAGTGGCTTCTCTCGAGAAAATAGCACACGGTGGGTAAACAAATTACTGTAGGCAATTGATAGAACTTCAAATAATCATGACGATATCCAGGCAATGATCATTACATAGGCATCACGTCCAAGATTAGTAGACTGACTCCTGCCTGCATCTACTACTATTACTCCACACATCGACCGCTATCCAACATCCATCTAGTGTATTAAGTTCATGGAGAAATATAGTAATGCAATAAGAACGGTGGCATGATGTAGACAAGATCTATTTATGTAGAAATAGACCCCATCTTGTTATCCTTAATGGCAATGATACATATGTGTCGTTTCCCCTTCTGTCACTGGGATCAAGCACCGTAAGATCGAACCCATCACAAAGCACCTCTTCCCATGGCAAGAAAAATTGATCTCGTTGGCCTAACTAAACCAAAGATTCGAAGAAGAAATACGAGGCTATAAGTAATCATGCATATAAGAGATCAAAGAAACTCGAATAACTTTCATGGATAAAAACATAGATCTGATCATAAACTCAAAGTTCATCGGATCTCAACAAACACACCACAAAAAGAGTTACATCAAATAGATCTCCAAGAGACTATTGTATTGAGAATCAAAAGAGAGAGAGAGGAAGCCATCTAGCTACCAACTATGGACCCGTAGGTCTACAATGAACTACTCACGCATCATTGGAGAGGCACCAATGAGGATGATGAACCCCTCTGTGATGGTGTCTAGATTGGATCTGGTGGTTCTGGAACTTGCGGCGGCTGGAATTGATTTTCGTCGACTCCCCTAGGGTTTCTGGAATATTGGGGTATTTATAGAGCAAAGAGGCGGTGTGGGAGGCCACCGAGGTGGGCACAACCCACCTGGGCGCGCCTGGGCCCCCAAGCGCGCCCTGGTGGGTTGTGCTCCCCTAGGAGCCCCCCTCTGGTACTTCTTTGGCCCAACAGGTGTCTTCTGGTCTAGAAAAAATCTCCAAAAAGTTTCGCTGCGTTTGGACTCCGTTTGGTATTGTTTTTTTTGTGAAGTAAAAAAACAAGCAAAAAACAACAAGTGGCACCGGGCACTATGTCAATAGGTTAGTCCCAAAAAATGATATAAAGTTGCTATAAAATGATTGTAAAACATCCAAGAATGATAATATAACAGCATGGAACAATAAAAATATATAGATACGTTGGAGATGTATCATAACGCAGACTAAGAAGATGTGATTGGAATCTTCTACGGTCTCGTATATCAGGCACAATCCATTGCTGGGGCCACTGAGTTTAAGAACCTCCATGCCTGAGGGCATACGGCCGCGGATCCAATGCCAAAGGAAGGTCCTGATTTTGAGAGGTAGCCGAGGTTCAACGGCTCCGGTCCCGGGGTCGTGGCAATGGCCTGGTAGAGTGACTTGGTTGAAAAGCAGCTAGATGATTCAAGGCGCCGGGACATACGGTCCTAATCAAGGTCAGTGTTTGGCGGATGGAGAGCGACACACTCTAGAAATGCCACCCAATCATCGTGATCCAGGGGCCAAAGGCCCTCCGGAACGCGAGGCGTCCTAAGTCAATAAGGGCCGCCGCCACGGAAATATGGGGCTCCACGCAATGGAGAAGAGCCATGTAAACCTAGCAGCGAAGGGGCTATTGTCGGCCGAATGGTCGAACCAAAATAAGGTCGATGACCCAAAACCAACTGCGAACGAAGAGCCAATGCGGAGGACCAGGAGCAGCTGGATTGTCGATTGCCAGAACTAGGACCCACCCACTCTCTGGCCGAAAGCGAGAGGTTTTCCATGAAGGTATTTGGCTCGAATAATATCCAGCCACAGAAAACTCTCCCTCTGGGCGATCCGCCACAGCCAACGAGTCAGCAAAGCAATATTCATGCGCTTGGATGACATTATCCTTAACCCACCCTGATCCTTGGGTCTGCAAATGTCAGTCCACCGCACCATATGATACTTCTACTTGTCCCCATTGCCCGCCCAGAAAAATATGGACTAGTATTTCATTATCTCTTGATGCAAGGTCTCATGCAGACTATAAAACATCATGAAAAACATGAGGAGACTCGACAGGGATGAATTGATGAGTGCTACCTCTTGAGCACTGCGTTGGTTTTCCCTTGAAGAGGAAAGGGTGATGCAGTAAAGCAGCATAAGTATTTCCCTCAGTTTTTGAGAACCAAGGTATCAATCCAGTAGGAGATCACGCTCAAGTCCCACGCACCTACACAAACAAATAAGAACCTCGCAACCAACGTGATAAAGTGGTTGTCAAGCCCTTCTCGGTCACTTATGAGAGTGAGATCTGATAGATATGATAAGATAATATTTTTGGTATTTTTATGATAAAGAGAAATAAAGATGTAAAGTAAAATAAACGACAAAGGAAATAACTAAGTATTGGAAGATTAATATGATGGAAGATAGACCTGGGGGCCATAGGTTTCACTAGTGGCTTCTCTCAAGAACATAAGTATTACAGTGGGTAAACGAATTACTTTCGAGCAATTGATAGAATTGAGCATAGTTATGAGAATATCTAGGTATGATCATGTATATAGTCATCACGTCTGAGACAAGTAGACCGAAACAATTCTGCATCTACTACTATTACTCCACACATCGACCACTATCCAACATGCATCTAGAGTATTAAGTTCAAGAGAACAGAGTAATGCTTTAAGGAAGGTGACATGATGTAGAGGGATAAACTCATGCAATATGATATAAACCCCATCTTTTTATCCTCGATGGCAACAATACAATACGTATTGGTTCCCTTTCTGTCACTGGGATCGAACACCGCAAGATTGAACCCAAAGCTAAGCACTTCTCCCATTGCAAGAAAGATCAATCTAGTAGGCCAAACCAAACTGATAATTCGAAGAGACGTGCAAAGATAAACCAATCATACATAAAATAATTCAGAGGAGAATCAAATATTGTTCATAGATAATCTGGATCATAAACCCACAATTCATCGGATCTCGACAAACACACCGCAAAAGAAGATTACATCGAATAGATCTCCAAGAAAATTGAGGAGAACTTTGTATTGAGATCCAAAAAGAGAGAAGAAGCCATCTAGCTAATAACTATGGACTCGTAGGTCTGAAGTAAACTACTCACACATCACCGGAGAGGCCATGGAGTTGATGTAGAGGCCCTCCGTGATCAATGCCCCCTCCGGCGGAGCTCCGGAAAAGGCCCCGAGATGGGATCTCTCAAGTACAGAAGGTTGCGGCAGTGGAATTAGGTTTTCATGGTGCTCGTAGATGTTTGGGGGGTACGTGGATATATATATATAGGACGAAGAAGTATGTCGGTGGAGCAATGGAGGGCCCATGAGGGTGGAGGGCGCGCCTAGGGGGATAGGCGCGCCCTCCTACCTCGTGCTTTCCTCCCTTGTTTCTTGACGGCCACTCCAAGTCTCCTGGATCACGTTTGTTGAGAAAATCACATTCCCGAAGGTTTCATTCCGTTTGGACTCCAATTGATATTCCTTTTCTTCGAAACCCTAAAATAGGCAAAAAATAACAATTTGGGTTGGGCCTCCGGTTAGTAGGTTAGTCCCAAAAATGATATAAAAGTGTAAAATAAAGCCCATTAACATCCAAAATAGATAATATAATAGCATGGAGAAATCAAAAATTATAGATACGTTGGAGACGTATCAATGAGCTGAAGGAAATATGCCCTAGAGGCAATAATAAAGTTATTATTTATTTCCTTATAATCATGATAAATGTTTATTATTCATGCTAGAATTGTATTTTCCGGAAACATAATACATGTGTGAATACATAGACAAACAGAGTGTCACTAGTATGCCTCTACTTGACTAGCTCGTTAATCAAAGATGGTTATGTTTCCTAACCATGAACAATGAGTTGTTATTTGATTAACGAGGTCACATCATTAGTAGAATGATCTGATTGACATGACCCATTCCATTAGCTTAGCACCTGATCGTTTAGTATGTTGCTATTGCTTTCTTCATGACTTATACATGTTCCTATGACTATGAGATTATGCAACTCCCGTTTACCGGAGGAACACTTTGGGTACTACCAAACGTCACAACGTAAATGGGTGATTATAAAGGAGTACTACAGGTGTCTCCAATGGTCGATGTTGGGTTGGCGTATTTCGAGATTAGGATTTGTCACTCCGATTGTCGGAGAGGTATCTCTGGGCCCTCTCGGTAATACACATCACATAAGCCTTGCAAGCATTACAACTAATATGTTAGTTGTGAGATGATGTATTACGGAACGAGTAAAGAGACTTGCCAGTAACGAGATTGAACTAGGTATTGGATACCGACGATCGAATCTCGGGCAAGTAACATACCGATGACAAAGGGAACAACGTATGTTGTTATGCGGTCTGACCGATAAAGATCTTCGTAGAATATGTAGGAGCCAATATGGGCATCCAGGTCCCGCTATTGGTTATTGACCAGAGACGTGTCTCGGTCATGTCTACATTGTTCTCGAACCCGTAGGGTCCGCACGCTTAAGGTTACGATGACAGTTATATTATGAGTTTATGCATTTTGATGTACCGAAGGTTATTCGGAGTCCCGGATGTGATCACGGACATGACGAGGAGTCTCGAAATGGTCGAGACGTAAAGATTGATATATTGGAAGCCTATGTTTGGACATCGGAAGTGTTCCGGGTGAAATCGGGATTTTACCGGGTTACCGGGAGGTTACCGGAACCCCCCGGGAGCCATATGGGCCTTCATGGGCCTTAGTGGAAAGGAGAAAGGGGCAGCCCAAGGTGGCTGCGCCTCTTCCCCCTCCCCTAGTCCTATTAGGACTAGGAGAAGGTGGCCGGCCCCCCTCTCTCCCTTCCCCTCCGAGGAATCCTAGTTGGACTAGGATTGGGGGGAGGAATCCTACTCCCAGAGGGAGTAGGACTCTCCTGCGCCTCCCTCTTTGGCCGGCCAGCCTCCCCTCCTCTCCTCCTTTATATACGGAGGCAGGGGCACCTCTAAACACACAAGTTGACACAAGTTGATCCACGTGATCAATTCCTTAGCCGTGTGCGGTGCCCCCTGCCACCATATTCCTCGATAATACTGTAGCGGAGTTTAGGCGAAGCCCTGCTGCTGTAGTTCATCAAGATCGTCACCACGCCGTCGTGCTGATGGAACTCTTCCCCGACACTTTGCTGGATCGGAGTCCGGGGATCGTCATCGAGCTGAACGTGTGCTCGAACTCGGAGGTGCCGTAGTTTCGGTGCTTGATCGGTTGGATCGTGAAGACGTACGACTACTTCCTCTACGTCGTGTCATCGCTTCCGCAGTCGGTCTGCGTTGGGTACGTAGACAACACTCTCCCCTCGTTGCTATGCATCACATGATCCTGTGTGCGCGTAGGAAAATTTTTGAAATTACTACGAAACCCAACAGTGGCATCCGAGCCTAGGTTAATGATGTTGATGTTATATGCACGAGTAGAACACAAGTGAGTTGTGGACGATACAAGTCATACTACCTACCAGCATGTCATATTTTGGTTCAGCGGTATTGTTGGACGAGACGACCCGGACCAACCTTACGCGTACGCTTACGCGAGACCGGTTCCCTCGACGTGCTTTGCACAGAGATGGCTTGCGGGCGACTGCCTCTCCAACTTTAGTTGAACCAAGTATGGCTACGCCCGGTCCTTGCGAAGGTTAAAACGGAGTCTATTTGACAAACTATCGTTGTGGTTTTGATGCGTAGGTGAGATTGGTTCTTACTTAAGCCCGTAGCAGCCACGTAAAACATGCAACAACAAAGTAGAGGACGTCTAACTTGTTTTTGCAGGGCATGTTGTGATGTGATATGGTCAAGGCATGATGCTGAATTTTATTGTATGAGATGATCATGTTTTGTAACCAAGTTATCGGCAACTGGCAGGAGCCATATGGTTGTCGCTTTATTGTATGCAATGCAATCGCGATGTAATGCTTTACTTTATTACTAAACGGTAGTGATAGTCGTGGAAGCATAAGATTGGCAAGACGACAACGATGCTACGATGGAGATCAAGGTGTCGCGCCGGTGACGATGGTGATCATGACGGTGCTTCGGAGATGGAGATCACAAGCACAAGATGATGATGGCCATATCATATCACTTATATTGATTGCATGTGATGTTTATCTTTTTATGCATCTTATCTTGCTTTGATTGACGGTAGCATTATAAGATGATCTCTCACTAAATTATCAAGAAGTGTTCTCCCTGAGTATGCACCGTTGCAAAAGTTCTTCGTGCTGAGACACCACGTGATGATCGGGTGTGATAGGCTCTACGTTCAAATACAACGGGTGCAAAACAGTTGCGCACGCAGAATACTCAGGTTAAACTTGACGAGCCTAGCATATGCAGATATGGCCTCGGAACACGGAGACCGAAAGGTCGAGCGTGAATCATATAGTAGATATGATCAACATAATGATGTTCACCGATGAAACTACTCCATCTCACGTGATGATCGGACATGGTTTAGTTGATTTGGATCACGTGATCACTTAGAGGATTAGAGGGATGTCTATCTAAGTGGGAGTTCTTTAATAATATGATTAATTGAACTTAAAATTTATCATGAACTTAGTCCCTGATAGTATCTTGCTTGTTTATGTTGATTGTAGATAGATGGCTCGTGCTGTTGTTCCGTTGAATTTTAATGCGTTCCTTGAGAAAGCAAAGTTGAAAGATGATGGTAGCAATTACACGGACTGGGTCCGTAACTTGAGGATTATCCTCATTGCTGCACAGAAGAATTACGTCCTGGAAGCACCGCTGGGTGCCAGGCCTGCTGCTGAAGCAACGCCAGATGTTATGAACGTCTGGCAGAGCAAAGCTGATGACTACTCGATAGTTCAGTGTGCCATGCTTTACGGCTTAGAATCGGGACTTCAACGACGTTTTGAACGTCATGGAGCATATGAGATGTTCCAGGAGTTGAAGTTAATATTTCAAGCAAATGCCCGGATTGAGAGATATGAAGTCTCCAATAAGTTCTATAGCTGCAAGATGGAAGAGAACAGTTCTGTCAGTGAGCATATACTCAAAATGTCTGGGTATAATAATCACTTGATTCAATTGGGAGTTAATCTTCCGGATGATTGCGTCATTGACAGAATTCTCCAATCACTGCCACCAAGCTACAAGAGCTTCGTGATGAACTATAATATGCAAGGGATGAACAAGACTATTCCCGAGCTCTTCGCAATGCTGAAAGCTGCGGAGGTAGAAATCAAGAAGGAGCATCAAGTGTTGATGGTTAACAAGACCACTAGTTTCAAGAAAAAGGGCAAAGGGAAGAAAAAGGGGAACTTCAAAAAGAACGGCAAGCAAGTTGCTGCTCAAGAGAAGAAACCCAAGTCTAGACCTAAGCCTGAAACTGAGTGCTTCTACTGCAAGCAGACTGGTCACTGGAAGCGGAACTGCCCCAAGTATTTGGCGGATAAGAAGGATGGCAAGGTGAACAAAGGTATATGTGATATACATGTTATTGATGTGTACCTTACCAATGCTCGCAGTAGCACCTGGGTATTTGATACTGGTTCTGTTGCTAATATTTGCAACTCGAAACAGGGACTACAGAATAAGCGGGCACTGGCAAAGGACGAGGTGACGATGCGCGTGGGAAACGGTTCCAAAGTCGATGTGATCGCGGTCGGCACGCTACCTCTGCATCTACCTTCGGGATTAATATTAGACCTAAATAATTGTTATTTGGTGCCAGCGTTGAGCATGAACATTATATCTGGATCTTGTTTAATGCGAGACGGTTATTCATTTAAATCAGAGAATAATGGTTGTTCTATTTATATGAGTAATATCTTTTATGGTCATGCACCCTTGAAGAGTGGTCTATTCTTGCTAAATCTCGATAGTAGTAATACACATATTCATAATGTTGAAACCAAAAGATACAGAGTTGATAATGAAAGTGCAACTTATTTGTGGCACTGTCGTTTAGGTCATATCGGTGTAAAACGCATGAAGAAACTCCATACTAATGGACTTTTAGAACCACTTGATTATGAATCACTTGGTACTTGCGAACCGTGCCTCATGGGCAAGATGACTAAAACACCGTTCTCCGGTACTATGGAGAGAGCAACAGATTTGTTGGAAATCATACATACCGATGTATGTGGCCCGATGAATATTGAGGCTCGTGGCGGATATCGTTATTTTCTCACCTTCACAGATGATTTAAGCAGATATGGGTATATTTACTTAATGAAACATAAGTCTGAAACATTTGAAAAGTTCAAAGAATTTCAGAGTGAAGTTTAAAATCATCGTAACAAGAAAATAAAGTTTCTACGATCTGATCGTGGAGGAGAATATTTGAGTTACGAGTTTGGTGTACATTTGAAAAACTGTGGAATAGTTTCGCAACTCACGCCACCCGGAACACCACAGCGTAATGGTGTATCCGAACGTCGTAATCGTACTTTACTAGATATGATGCGATCTATGATGTCTCTTACTGATTTACCACTATCATTTTGGGGATATGCTTTAGAGACGGCCGCATTCACATTAAATAGGGCACCATCAAAATCCGTTGAGACGACGCCTTATGAACTGTGGTTTGGCAAGAAACCAAAGTTGTCGTTTCTTAAAGTTTGGGGCTGCGATGCTTATGTGAAAAAGCTTCAACCTGATAAGCTCGAACCTAAATCGGAGAAATGTGTATTCATAGGATACCCAAAGGAAACTGTTGGGTACACCTTCTATCATAGATCCGAAGGCAAAACATTTGTTGCTAAGAATAGGATCATTTCTAGAGAAGGAGTTTCTCTCGAAAGAAGTGAGTGGGAGGAAAGTAGAACTTGACGAGGTAACTGTACCTGCTCCCTTACTGGAAAGTAGTTCATCACAGAAAACTGTTTCAGTGACACCTACACCAGTTAGTGAAGAAGCCAATGATAATGATCATGAAACTTCAGATCAAGATACTACTGAACTTCGTAGATCAACCAGAGTAAGATCCGCACCAGAGTGGTACGGTAATCCTGTTCTGGAGGTCATGCTACTAGATCATGATGAACCTACGAACTATGAAGAAGCGATGGTGAGCCCAGATTCCGCAAAGTGGCTAGAAGCCATGAAATCTGAGATGGGATCCATGTATGAGAACAAAGTATGGACTTTGGTTGACTTGCCCGATGATCGGCAAGCGATTGAGAATAAATGGATCTTTAAGAAGAAGACTGACACTGATGGTAATGTTACTGTCTACAAAGCTCGACTTGTCGCAAAAGGTTTTCGGCAAGTTCAAGGAATTGACTACGATGAGACCTTCTCACCCGTAGCGATGCTTAAGTCCGTCCGAATCATGTTAGCAATTGCCGCATTTTATGATTATGAAATTTGGCAAATGGATGTCAAAACTGCATTCCTGAATGGATTCCTGGAAGAAGAGTTGTATATGATGCAACCAGAAGGTTTTGTCGATCCAAAGGGAGCTAACAAAAGTGTGCAAGCTCCAGCAATCCATTTATGGACTGGTGCAAGCCTCTCGGAGTTGGAATAAACGTTTTGATAGTGTGATCAAAGCATTTGGTTTTATACAGACTTTTGGAGAAGCCTGTATTTACAAGAAAGTGAGTGGGAGCTCTGTAGCATTTCTGATATTATATGTGGATGACATATTACTGATTGGAAATGATATAGAATTTCTGGATAGCATAAAGGGATACTTGAATAAAAGTTTTTCAATGAAAGACCTCGGTGAAGCTGCTTACATATTAGGCATTAAGATCTATAGAGACAGATCAAGACGCTTAATTGGACTTTCACAAAGCACATACCTTGACAAAATTTTGAAGAAATTCAAAATGGATCAAGCAAAGAAAGGGTTCTTGCCTGTGTTACAAGGTGTGAAATTGAGTAAGACTCAATGCCCGACCACTGCAGAAGATAGAGAGAATATGAAAGATGTTCCCTATGCATCAGCCATAGGCTCTATCATGTATGCAATGCTGTGTACCAGACCTGATGTGTGCCTTGCTATAAGTTTAGCAGGGAGGTACCAAAGTAATCCAGGAATGGATCACTGGACAGCGGTCAAGAACATCCTGAAATACCTGAAAAGGACTAAGGATATGTTTCTCGTATATGGAAGTGACAAAGAGCTCATCGTAAAAGGTTACGTTGATGCAAGCTTTGACACTGATCCGGACGCTTCTAAATCGCAAACCGGATACGTGTTTACATTAAACGGTGGAGCTGTCAGTTGGTGCAGTTCTAAACAAAGCGTTGTAGCGGGATCTACATGTGAAGCGGAATACATAGCTGCTTCGGAAGCAGCAAATGAAGGAGTCTGGATGAAGGAGTTCATATCCGATCTAGGTGTCATACCTAGTGCATCGGGTCCAATGAAAATCTTTTGTGATAATACTGGTGCAATTGCCTTAGCAAAGGAATCCAGATTTCACAAAAGGACCAAACACATCAAGAGACGCTTCAACTCCATCCGGGATCTAGTCCAGGTGGGAGACATAGAGATTTGCAAGATACATACGGATCTGAATGTTGCAGACCCGTTGACTAAGCCTCTTCCACGAGCAAAACATGATCAGCACCAAGGCTCCATGGGTGTTAGAATCATTACAGTGTAATCTAGATTATTGACTCTAGTGCAAGTGGGAGACTGAAGGAAATATGCCCTAGAGGCAATAATAAAGTTATTATTTATTTCCTTATAATCATGATAAATGTTTATTATTCATGCTAGAATTGTATTTTCCGGAAACATAATACATGTGTGAATACATAGACAAACAGAGTGTCACTAGTATGCCTCTACTTGACTAGCTCGTTAATCAAAGATGGTTATGTTTCCTAACCATGAACAATGAGTTGTTATTTGATTAACAAGGTCACATCATTAGTAGAATGATCTGATTGACATGACCCATTCCATTAGCTTAGCACCTGATCGTTTAGTATGTTGCTATTGCTTTCTTCATGACTTATACATGTTCCTATGACTATGAGATTATGCAACTCCCGTTTACCGGAGGAACACTTTGGGTACTACCAAACGTCACAACGTAAATGGGTGATTATAAAGGAGTACTACAGGTGTCTCCAATGGTCGATGTTGGGTTGGCGTATTTCGAGATTAGGATTTGTCACTCCGATTGTCGGAGAGGTATCTCTGGGCCCTCTCGGTAATACACATCACATAAGCCTTGCAAGCATTACAACTAATATGTTAGTTGTGAGATGATGTATTACGGAACGAGTAAAGAGACTTGCCAGTAACGAGATTGAACTAGGTATTGGATACCGACGATCGAATCTCGGGCAAGTAACATACCGATGACAAAGGGAACAACGTATGTTGTTATGCGGTCTGACCGATAAAGATCTTCGTAGAATATGTAGGAGCCAATATGGGCATCCAGGTCCCGCTATTGGTTATTGACCAGAGACGTGTCTCGGTCATGTCTACATTGTTCTCGAACCCGTAGGGTCCGCACGCTTAAGGTTACGATGACAGTTATATTATGAGTTTATGCATTTTGATGTACCGAAGGTTATTCGGAGTCCCGGATGTGATCACGGACATGACGAGGAGTCTCGAAATGGTCGAGACGTAAAGATTGATATATTGGAAGCCTATGTTTGGACATCGGAAGTGTTCCGGGTGAAATCGGGATTTTACCGGGTTACCGGGAGGTTACCGGAACCCCCCGGGAGCCATATGGGCCTTCATGGGCCTTAGTGGAAAGGAGAAAGGGGCAGCCCAAGGTGGCTGCGCCTCTTCCCCCTCCCCTAGTCCTATTAGGACTAGGAGAAGGTGGCCGGCCCCCCTCTCTCCCTTCCCCTCCGAGGAATCCTAGTTGGACTAGGATTGGGGGGAGGAATCCTACTCCCAGAGGGAGTAGGACTCTCCTGCGCCTCCCTCTTTGGCCGGCCAGCCTCCCCTCCTCTCCTCCTTTATATACGGAGGCAGGGGCACCTCTAAACACACAAGGTGACACAAGTTGATCCACGTGATCAATTCCTTAGCCGTGTGCGGTGCCCCCTGCCACCATATTCCTCGATAATACTGTAGCGGAGTTTAGGCGAAGCCCTGCTGCTGTAGTTCATCAAGATCGTCACCACGCCGTCGTGCTGATGGAACTCTTCCCCGACACTTTGCTGGATCGGAGTCCGGGGATCGTCATCGAGCTGAACGTGTGCTCGAACTCGGAGGTGCCGTAGTTTCGGTGCTTGATCGGTTGGATCGTGAAGACGTACGACTACTTCCTCTACGTCGTGTCATCGCTTCCGCAGTCGGTCTGCGTTGGGTACGTAGACAACACTCTCCCCTCGTTGCTATGCATCACATGATCCTGTGTGCGCGTAGGAAAATTTTTGAAATTACTACGGAACCCAACATGAGCATCGTCCTAGCCGCCTTGGAGAGCCATCTACCACTCCAAGACTCCACCACGTGTTGGATCTTGGCCACATATGGTCAAAGGTCTGCCATAGTAAGTCAAGAATCGCTAATAGGGATCCCGAGGTAAGTCGTCGGGAAGGACCCCAGGGTGCAATTCAAGCGGTCGGCAATGTCCTAAGATTCGGCAGGTGAATACACCAAGGTCATGACCTCA